>NW_025335761.1:45036214-45043729 GCF_004798865.1 Varanus komodoensis | reverse complement strand
TTTGGCCTGGCTACCGCCCCTCGAGTTTTTACGAAGTGTATGGCACCGGTATGCGCACACTTAAGAACACGGGGAGTGCAAATATACCCATATTTAGATGATTGGCTCATCATTTCGTAATCCAAACAAGGTCTTCTGTCTGCTATACAAGTGACCTGCACTCTACTCGATGCTCTTGGTCTGTGCATTAACCGTGAGAAATCGTCCCTTATTCCCACGCAGGTCATCAACTTCATTGGGGCACGATTCGACTCAACACAGGAAAGAGCCTTTCTTCCACTGGAACGTCAAGATGCTTTATGCAACCACATTTGTCAGATATGGCTGCACGGAACAGTCCCAGCCTTATCCATTCAGAGACTACTTGGGCACATGGCCGCTGCAGTTGCCATTGTCCCGTATGCCAGACTGTGTATGTGGCCCATACAACTGTTTTTCAACGCCGCATTTCACCTGCAACAGGATCCTGCCACCAAGCTGATCCAGATTCCGTTCACGATCCTTCGTACTCTAACTTGGTGGACCATCCCAGGCAACTTGTCTATCGGCGTCCCGTTTCGACCGCTTCAGCCAACAACAACCCTGTACACTGACGCATCCCTCCTCGGATGGGGTGCAACATATTCGGGACTTCGGGTTCAAGGTACTTGGAACTGACGAGAAGCACATCAACTTCCTCGAACTTCTAGTGATTTTCAACGCCCTCAAGGCCTTCGAGACTGTGCTATGCCGTCAAGTTGTCCAGATTGCATCACACAACATACCTGCTGTTTTCTATATCAACCAGCAGGGCGGCATGAAATCTCCAGCCTTAGCACGCCTATCGATGGACATTTGGGACTGGTGCATACTGAGGAACATTATGCTCCTGGTAGTTCACCTGGCTGGAACCGACAACATCGAAGCAGATATGTTAAGCAGACAGATGTCAACAACCCACGAATGGGAGTTGGACAGACAAATTTGCGAGAAACTCTTCCATTTGTGGGGTTACCCGGACATGGACCTGTTTACCACTCGGGACAACCGAGTGTGTGCCCTGTATTGTTCCAGAGCGGGCATCGGATCGGGATCGATGGGGGATGCTCTTATGATCCCTTGGAACAACATGACTTTTTATGCGTTTCCTCCGATCCCACTTCTAACAAAAGTGGTTGCGAAGATAGCCCAAGACAATGCCACAGGGATATTAGTATGGAATCTATGGAATGTGCTCCCCAGAGAGGTTCGCCTGGCGCCGTCATTATTTGTTTTTCGGCGCCAGGTGAAGACCTTTTTATTTAAACGTCATTTTAATTGTTAACAATATTCACTTATTCATCTGGCCAGGACGACTTCTTTTGTTTTCTTCTTTTCTTTTATAACTTTTCTTTTATAACTTCTTTTATATTGTTTATATATTTTTATATTTATTTATTTTATATTATTAATTTTAATTTTATATTGTTATTTTTGTATTGTATTTTATTGTGTTGTAAGCCACCCCGAGGCTTCCTCAAGGGGCGGCATAGAAATGTTCTAATAATAATAATAATAATAATAATAATAATAATAATAATAATAATTAGTAACCCCGTGGTGGCCGAGACAACCATGGTTTGCCACTCTCTTGTTACTATCCAGAAGAATGTTTCTTCGCCTACCAACTCTTCTGCATGTGTTAACACAACAAGACGGAGCAATCCGACATCCGGATATAACCTCCCTGAAGTTGACAGCATGGCGGATCAACTGAGTCATTTCACTGAGTCGATACCGATGCCACCTTGCTCTACAGAGGACCCTGTTCAGCAGACGGTACATACGGCTCCTACCTCGGATTCGACAGCAATCGCTACGGCATTGACGCCTATTGACCAAGAAATTCAGGTGATTCTCAAATCTGCATTGAGACCGTCCACTCATCGTTCCTATGCAGCTAAATGGAAAAGATTCTCCTCTTTTGCAGAGTGCCATTCTTTTCTTCCTGGGACAGCTTCAGTTGACAATATTGTGCAATTTCTCTTGCAACTGCATCACACGGGACTCAAACCATCATCCATCAAATTTTATGCAGCCGCCATATTCCATTATCGTGGCACTGTCCATGGCTTATCAGTCTTCTCTCAACCGCTGGTTCAACGCTTTATTAGGGGACTACAGAACTTACATCCGTCTATGCGCCCTGCTATGCCAACGTGGAGCCTTTCAATAGTGCTCCAGGCACTTACCAAACCACCATTCGAGCCTTTGGCAACTGTAGACTTATGCCTCGTGTTGTGGAAAACAGCCTTCCTCGTCGCAGTAACATCAGCTTGGAGAGCTAGTGAAATTTGTGCTCTTCGCATAGACCCTCCATTTCTGAATTTCCATAAGGAAAAAGTCGTTCTTTGGATGTATTTTTCCTTTCTCCCTAAAGTGGCTATGCCGTTCCACCTGAGTCAAGACATTGTTTTGCCAGCATTCTTTCCATCGCCTTCGAACCCGATAGAATGTGCTCTACACATGCTTGATGTTCGCTGTTGCTTGGCCTTTTACAGATCCCGCACAGAATCTTTCCGTAGTACTAATAGACTTTTTGTTAAGTACTCCGAGCGTGACAAGGGATCACCGATCACATCTCAAAGACTTTCTAATTGAATTGTCCAGACTATCGTCTTGGCTTACCAGCTATTGAAAATAGACTTACCTGTTTTTCCAAGAGGTCACTCCACATGAGCTGTAGCGACTTCGTCCGCATTTGCTGCAGGGGTTCCGCTACAAGATATTTGCAGAGCTGCGACATGGGCTGGTCCATGTACCTTCGCCAAGCATTATCGGCTTGATGTACATGCCAGACAAGACTGCTCTTTTGGCAGAGCTGTTATTTCATCTGTTCTTCGCTGATGACACCTCCCTCCTCCGAGTTTGGTAAGCTTGTGAATCACCCATATGTGTGATGCACAGAGGCCACAACGAAGAAAAGCAGGTTGCTCAAAGAACATCAGTTACAGGTAAGCAACCTGCTTTTATTGGCATGCGGTGCTTGCTGATCTTGATAAATTAGCAACAAGATAACTGTGCCACATTTCTCATTTAGACTTAGATATATATTATGCTAGGTTATTTTATTACTGGGGGTTTTAGGAATCGGTGTGATTGCATTTAACCAACTTGTACAAAATCCTCAGGGAAGAAAAATCAGAACAACTTGTTGATACTAGACATGAAATGGATGAACTTGTTGTGGAACTGCAGAAGATAAAGCAAGAGGTAAGAATACATGTTAAATATTGAAGAACAAATATTACATTATATTACTCTTTCGACCACACTTCTTAGTGTATGTCTGTGCTAGCATTCAGGTTAATCTGAACCTCCAAGTGCTTCTGCACAAAATATTGAATGTCAAAAATGAACTGTCATGAGATGCAGTGATAGGCAGTAACTTAGAGAATTTTAAAAGGAAAACAGACCACTTCTGTTAGGATGTAATCCTGTTGAATTGTCCATAAGCTCCTGAACTCAGAGTCTTATAGGCATCCAGTGCAGCAGGAAGAGCAGCAAAAATGACCTTTGCCTTCCTGCCCTCCTTTTCTTCATTTTCACTAAATGGACTTCTCTTCCAATCTACAGTGGTACCTTGGTTCACAAACAAATTGGGTCATGAACAAAAATGTCATTAAAATTTTGACTTGGGTCACGAACTCCTCATTGGGTGGTGACCCAAGATCGCAGCCACCCCCCCCCCTTGATTGGGGAGATGGCCACGATCACAGTTCCGTTCATGCAGGGAAGGCATGCATGATTACAGGTGCACTCCTGCAGGAAAGATGAGCACAATCCCGACCATCTCCCCCATGGCTATGGCTGTGCTGTGCTGCTAATAAACCTGAAAAGTTAGATTATGATATTCACTCATGACATTTTTAGGAAGTATTGGTTCAGCCTTTCGCAATCTGGCACCTTGCAGATATGTTGGGATACAGTGTTTAGCATCACAGCTAGTACAGCTCTTGTATTGGTGCTAAGCAATTATTGACTGTAGAAGTGGGTGGGACAATTCTCATGTATTTTAGCTTTGTTTTCTTTTTAGTGATTGGTACACGCTGATGATCATATTGTTTTTCCTATCATTTAAAGCCTTCACAACTTTCTTGCACTGTTTTTATTTTACTCAGAACAATAACCTCATGGCAGATGCCCGCTCTGCTCGGGCCTATAGGGATGAATTGGATTCATTAAGAGAAAAAGCAAACAGAGTGGAGAGACTTGAGATGGAGCTGGTCCGGTGTAAAGAGAAACTGCATGATGTGGATTTTTACAAGGCACGAATGGAGGCAAGTCAAGGGTTTATTAAGAATTGGGACTCTGGTTATCTTGCCACCTATTTTGGGGTGGGGAAAAGCCAGATCTTCATGAGTTGGGGAGTTCTGCTGCTAACAGGACAGGTTAACAGGTTAGGAATACAAGTAATCTTACATAATTTTATTTAAAGTCACATTTATAACTTACGGGATGTTGATTATTTTCCTGACTTACCAAGATTAATCTCCCCACTCTTGGCTATCCTTGTGATTCCAGAGTAAAAGCCAAGAAGATACTGTCTCAAGGTATGGTTTAAAGGCATTTATTGCCGCATCACTGTTGAAACTGACCAAGTTTTGGCCCTCCTGGGAAACCCTGTCTGTGTATTGTGCATACCTGCTTGACTTCCGTGATAGAAGAAAAGTAGATAGAAAAGCAATTGCTTAAATATTCATGCTCCTAAATAACACTCATCATAATTTTAGGGATTATACAATGCAGAGAACAGCCCTTTAAAAATTTGTACTCTTTGTAGATCATAAAATTTTTGTAACCATAATGATGTTATATTGGTTTGTTCATTGGCATGTTATGTATGTATTTGAAACATTTGTAACCCACTTTTTCCACATGTTGGTGTCTCTAAAAGAAGGCTTACAATAATATGAATTAGCTCTCCACACCGAAGGCTTCTCTCAAGATGGTGCTAGGTAAAAGCTGATGATCTTTTTCCACCCTCAGTAGTAGCTCCCTGAAATAGCTGCGTGGATACCCAAATTTTTGTGTCAGTGGCCACATTTAGAACATTGAGAATGTTGTGTGTGTTCTGACAAAATGGCCACCATTCACAAAATAGCAGAGGTGGACTCTGAGGTCCAGACTGCAAGACTACTCTTTTGCATAATATTTTTCTGTTCAATCACTCTTTTCACAAAATTGAAAATGTTGAGAAATGTGGGACCTAGGGGCATTATTGGAAATAAGATGATACTACAGGGGGAGACTTCATTTTTCAGCATGGCAGCTCTGCCATTAGTCTTTTAACAACAAATGCTACTTTTAAAAAATAGGATAAAATTCAGAAACACAGCAGCATATGCCATCACAGCAAAATGTCTTCTAGTCTTCTGCCAGTCTGTAGATGTAAGTACACTCCCAGTTGCTGTCTCTGCTTCTCCACAACTGTTTCATGTAGCAGAGAGGACTCTGCTGAGAAGAGGCTGATCACTTTCACCCAGCCTGTGAGTTCTTAAAAGCTGAGGCATAATAGGTCCTATATCACCACCACCCTGAGGTGGCTGCCTATAAAATCTTGTTCGGTGATGTTTAAGATTCATGTTCCTTTTTACATTCAGAAACACGACACTTAAATTATTTTTCTTCTTCTCACATTTTGGGACTCCTAGCAGCTCTTCCCTGTAGTGCTCACTCCCCAGTCCACAAGATTAGCAGGCTTGTCCGTCAGCACCATGCTTTACTGTATGAGCAGACTTTTCCATTCGTACTTTGTTCATTTTGAGGAAGAAGCAGTGCTGTTTCAATGTGATGATTCTTCCATGGGGTGTGTAGTCTCTGCACTGACTTAGTGTATAGTCCCAGTTTGGTTGGAGCTATAGTAACAGAGAAAGGCATGAATGCATTTCGGAGCCAGGGATGCCAGCCCATCATAAATCTTCCACAGAATTCTTTTCTATTGAATGCTGTGCTGCTCCTAGAGACTTGGATTCTTTCAGGAATTAGGGAATCTCTGCTTTAATTTCCTTCTGCAAACATCAGGCAAGATTGCCTAGAAGAAAAATGAGGGGGCAGGGGGAGAGCAAAAGTGAACAGCTTTTAAAAATACACTTGTTTATGTTTTAACATCATACTTGCTGGGTTCTAAAATGAGCTCCTGCACCCACCTGTAAGCTCCTGCAAGCTCATGTGCAAAGAGTTTTTAATTTACTTACAAAAGAATTTATTAATGCTTTTTAAAAAATTAGATAATAAATCTTGAGGCCTCCACCGTTAAGTTTTTATTGCTTATCCATCACAAATATGATTTGCAACTAAGTGCCCTTTAAGGTCAGTATCTTCTTCCAGTCTTGCTGAGTTTGGTAGAATAATTATTTCAGTTAACATTTTGCTTTTGGGAAAATCCTGTACAGTGGGTTCTTTGTATGAACAAGGTGGGTGGCCTGAAATGAAGTTTATACCTGTTCGTGAGGATTTGAAAAGTGATCTTGTCAATATCTGTTCAAGGGCAGGATAGACTGTCTGCTATCTGCTCCACCCTCAAGTGCTGGTGAAAAGGGCTCCCTCTCTGCCTTACGTACATGACTGTCATGTATGAGGTGCATCATGGAAGTCCAGTGATGCAGACAGCTGTGCCTGTTTGTCTGCCATGCAGCTTTCTCAGTTATGGCATGGGCAGCTGAATAATTCTGTGGTGCGGTTGGCATTCAGCAACTCATTTTTTCATAAATATGGAGCCGCATCCCAGTTGCCTTGATTATGGGAGTTGTGGGGGGTCACTGCAAGGGAACAGTAAACACTCCAACATTGCATCTTGTCATTAATAAGTCACACTGTGGTAATTGACAGGAGAGCTGTGAGAGATGGTGTGAGAGTAGCAGTTGATATTTTGCATTAGTTTTTGTGCTGTTGACTTTGCTATTGAAAATGCATGAGCTCATGACTATGTGTAAATAGTGTTAACCCCAGCATAGTGGTAATCAAGCGTAGTAGGAGCTTGGGATAGGCCTTGCTGACTTGGAAATAAGCCTTGTTGACATCAGCCATAGCTGATGGCCAACTAATGTTGCTAGGGTGAGAATGCACCTTGCAAATTTTGGTTCGTGTTCCTGATCTTCCAGTGTCTTCCTTCCATACAATTCCTTTTGTTCTTCCTCTGGGCATACCATTTGCTTCCACCTCTTTATGAACTGAAGTTTGTCATTTGGTCCTACACTTACACACAGTGATTAATCTTTAAAATAGCTAAGTTATGAAGTGTCTTCTTTCAACAAACAAGAGTTAAGATTAAATACAATTTAAGGTCTGGATGTAGTGCTAAACTGAAGATGATCAAAGCAGGAGTGAGTGGTTCTCAATCCATCCTCAGAGCTGTGCTGGAGGAAGAGTGGAGAACAGGAAAGTGTAGAAGCTGAAGGTTCTCTGCAGCTCATTCTGGTCACAAAAAACCTGGCCTATTGTGAAGTTTGTTTGTTTGTTTGTTTGTTTATTTATTTATTTATTAAAACATTTTTA
>NW_025335761.1:44980678-45036114 GCF_004798865.1 Varanus komodoensis | reverse complement strand
GAAAAAAAATCTTTTATACACAATATATTGGGCTTGGCCAAAACGTTTTTTCAATATGCCTGACACTGTGAACTTTATGACAGAAATAACATTAATTAGGAGAACAAGGGACACCAGTATTATGCTGTGCACCTGACCCTATAAACAAAAGTCAAACAATTCCATGTCATTCTTCAGTGAAATAAATTCTTGTTAAACATATGCCTCTTGCATGTTTTCTATTTTTACCATGCTGCAAATATTGTATAAAAACTCAAAATGAATAGATGCAAAGTTGGTGGAAGTGATGCATGTGCAAAAGCAGTGCAAAAATATAATATTATTGCTAATTGCATTTCTATACCACCTGTAGCCAAAGCTCTATGCATCTGCTTAGATCTTACAGTGACACAACTTAAGCACGTAAAGGCTAGTGGAGTGTTCCGTACATCCAAAGCATAATCTTATCTTGATCTGCAAGGAGTTCTGTATCTGTATCTAAGAAGAGGTCTGGTTCAAGCAACAATGTGGACTTCCAGTGAAGAGGGAAGCAGTTCATGAGGGATCTGTCAGATGGCTATATGTTGTAACGATGCCTCTATGGAACCTCCACACCCACAAGAACATAAGAATCATGCTGGATCAGAACAAGTTCCATCTAATCCAGCATTCTTTTCACATAATGGCCAGCCACAAGTAAGATATAAATACAATAGCATCCTCCCACCCAGCTGATTCTCAGCAACTGATTTTTATGGGCATACTGTCTCTTATATTGGAGGTAGCATATAGTCATCAGGGCTAGTAGCCACTGATAGGCTTATATTCCATGAATTTGTCTTATCAACTTTTAAGCCATCAACACTGGTGGCCAATCAACTTTGAGATGATCCAAGTTCTAGAATTATGAAAGGGAAAATATTTCCTTATTCCCCTTTTCCACACCATGCATAATTCTGTACACCAGTATTATTTTCTACTCTTTTTCAGAAGCAGTAACCCATGAATACTAGACACTGGGGGTAAATACATTCTTGCTCCCCATCTACAACATTTGAAAACATTGGCCACCATTGCCTATAATACTAGTGCCTTTTATTGGTGTAATAGTTAAAGATCCAAATAGACTCTTCCTATTAGTAAGCCATCTGTGCCTTCGTGTATGCCCCTTCTTATATTAGGACAGGGATACGGACAAAAAGAGAATCGAAGAGTTGCTGGAAGAGAATATGGTGCTGGAGATTGCTCAGAAGCAAAGCATGAATGAGTCTGTACACCTGGGCAGGGAACTGGAGCAGCTATCAAAGAGCACAGATCTGTCAGATAGTGAGTAACATGGAGGGGTTTGCCACTCTTAAAAAGCTATCACTTGACTATTATATTTTAATTCTGGATTAATAACACAAATAAAAGATGCATGTAAGTACTAAACCTGGTAAGTTTGGAAGTCAGTTTTTGTCTAGACTTGATCAGATGTACCTTCTATTTTCCTTTTCCAGTTTTTTTTTTAAAACTTGTCCATGGTGAAGCAGCAATACCCAGGGAGCAGGTTTGGGCTTCTGTTAAAGTGCAGCAAATTGCCAATTATATTGCTTATTACTACTTTGCTAGCTAGGATGGAACATAAATTTGATCTTGCCTTGAAGCCCCAAATATTTTGGGCTCTTTGCTTAGAAGTTCTTGTTGAAGCTCAACTTGCAGGTACTTGCAGTGACACATCTTGCTGCTGGCAGAAGTAGTGACTAGTTAATTAACAGATGCAGCTGCAATAATTCTCTGAATGATGGATCTCCTTTGGATAATGGCCTAACAGAAACACCCAATGCAAAACATCTATTCTACTTATAAATCATAATATTTAAAAATAGCTCAAATTTAAATAAGGAAACCATTTATACCCAGAGTGCAGACTAACTTTTAACTGTGTGGACTGATTAATATGTAAGGTTGACGTCCTGCTTACCAAAGTTAGCAAATTGTGATTTTGCCTTGGTAAGGACCTTCCCAAGGTTGTTGGCACGAATATTAAGCTTGACTGGTGTCCAATTTGAAACTTGCTCCAAATAATAGTTTTCAGGGAAACCCTGTTTTTCTTGTGTCCAGAAGGAGACTGGTTGCCAGTGAAGTTAGTAAAAAGGGGGGAACGTACTTTATGAAACTAGGTCTAGTCAATAGTCTGGCTGCAACATTCTGGAGCACCTGAAGTTTTTGAACAGTTTTCAAAAGGCAGCTTTGTATGTTACAGTAATCCAAATGAGATATAACTAAGGCATGTGTGATAGTAGCCAGAACAGACCCCTCTAAGAATGGCCATGGCTGGCTTGTTAGCATCAGCTCTGCATGCACACTTCTGGCTACTGCTAAGACTTAGGCATCTGGGTTCAAGTCTGAGTCCAAACTACATCTGTGAACTTGAACCTTTGGTGGGATTGTAACACCATCCAGCACAGAGTTGAGACACTATTCTTCGATTTGCATTTGCACCACTATCTTGTCTTGATTAAGTGTCAGTTGCTTCACCAGACACCAATTTGGCTCTAAAACAGCTTCTTGAATTTAGAGGGAAAGGAGGGAAACACCGTTATTAAAAAAAAGTACCTTTATAATCCTGGAAGTGCATCCAACTTTACAATATAATACATCTGGGTATTCTGAATGTTGCATTTCAACAGCAAGGAAGTCTTTTGTCTTCGAACTGAATGAATGTGCATCAAGTCGAATCTTGAAGCTTGAAAAGGATAACCAGAGCCTGCAAAATATCATCCAGGAGCTCAGGGATGCATCTGTCACCACTGAAGAGAATAACCTTAAATTTGTGGAACTGCAAAATGAGAATCAACAGCTTGGCCAAAAGGTAATTAATAGGATGTCAGTTGAGCTAGGCATAAGTCAGTTGAGCTAGGCATAATCTTTTAAACAGCATTCCTTTAGAACTTTGCTTCTGGTCAGTGTTATAAATTCAAGTGAAATTTTTAAATTCCACCGTGCCCTCAGGTTTTGTTATTGTGTGTGTAATTGCAATCTGCTAATTCCCTGACTGTGCTAAGTGGACAGTAGTTCTTAACATTTTATATATACTAGGCTTAGTTCTGAACATGTTTTATATGAGTGTCAGAAACCTGCAAGTTCTATTTTGTCTAATTTTTATCTAGTGCTTACCTTGGAGTTGATTGTCTCCATATATATTTATTTTTGGGTTTAATTTGGGTTAGGGTTAGAGTATTCAGCAGTGTAAGAATTTGAACAGCAGAACATGCTCCTCTGCTTGTTCCATTTCACCCTTCATAAAATAGTAAGTGCTCTTTGGGTCTCAGATCATTTGGGTCTGCCATGACTCACTGCTATCTTTTGTTCCCCCTTTTGGAAATGGAATCATATTCCAAGAATTCTGGAATTGTGACTAAGTGTTGGAAGATGCTGGGGTAGTGAAAAGAAGGATATGCAAGTATGAGGAAGCTGAAATAAAATGCCAGCTGCTTACAAGTGTAAGGCCAGCTGAAGAACAGCTGTTAAAAATAAAAGTTCTTGGCCAGTGATGTATTCCATTCCGCTGACCAAGATTCAGCATACAAGTTGATCTAGTATGGTCGCTGAATTTGGTAAGATCACCGATTGTTTGAATTTCTTCTTGCATATAGTTAATGAGGGTGCTGGATTATGTAATAGAAATATGTTGTTTGGGGGGTTGTTTGTTTTTTTGCATCCTGATTTCTTCAGTCCTGGAGAGAAGGTTCATACTTGAAGGTAGGTCTCTGCTGCAGTGTTTAGAAGACTGCAATAATGTGGGTGCATCATTCTGAAGTAACTGTAAAGCAGTGCAGCATTACAAAAGACTTTGGCTTTTTCATCACAGCACAAACAATTCTTTTTTATTAGTAATAGAGTTTTAGGACACAACACTGACAGTTTGGCCTGATGTGCCTAAGCTGTGAGCAGAGCTGCAAAAAAGAAATCAGGAAAGTCCAAACTCAGGGGAGCTGTGCATAGTTTAATCTGTGCTCATTGAACAAGCCAGGATTATAAACCATGGTTAATGCTTTCAAATGGTTCCATGGTTAGCTGCTTCCAAACTGGCCCTCATGGCCATGTTAAAGAGAGGGAAGCATGTGAGCCACAGTCTGCTGCCATCTTGTGGACATAAAACTCTTAACTTTTGAAACAGGCTGTTGAGTGGATATGTATAAACTTCAGTTTCAAAGTCTGCAAAATAGAAAATACAAGGAGTCTTGTGGCACCTTAAGGACTAACATGCTTATTCTGCCTAAGCTTTTGTGGACTATAGTCTCCTTCATTAGAGACACAATAGCTTCTAAATTGGCAACTTAGCCAGAAACTTGGCTTATTATACCAAATAGTGGCAACTATTATGTTTTTAATGCTTGAATTTTGCAGCCACAAGCCTTTTCCATAAATAATCATACGGAAATTAATTATTTCATTTATTGAATCCTAAAGACTGGTATGATGTTGACAAATAATACAAAACATATTCAGGATGTTGTGTTCCTTATAAATATCATCTAAAATGGAAGGGGAACATAATAGAGTCCTGGTTACCTGAAGGAGCGCTTACGTCCATAGATGCCCACCCGCCCCTTGAGATCAGTGGGAGAGGCCCTTCTCTGGGAACCCTCCGTGAAGGAAATTAGGAGGGTAAGTACTCGGAGGAGGGCTTTCTCTGCGGTGGCACCCAATCTATGGAATGCGCTCCCCAGAGAAGTCTGCCTGGCGCCGTCGTTAGTTGTTTTTTGGCGCCAGGCAAAGACCTTTTAATTCAAACATTATTTTAATTGTTAATATTATTTATTTAGTTTATTCTTTGGCCAGGGCGACTTAATTTATATTGTCTTATACGATGTTATTTATTTATGTTTGTGAGCCGCCCCAAGGCTTCGGCGAATGGGGCGGCATAGAAGTTCCCTAGATAGATAGATAGATAGATAGATAGATAGATAGATAGAGTCCATTTCTAAGCCGTGAGTAGCAGGTGGTGTTATGTCACATTGGTGATGTGAAGTGGAGGAAGATTGGTGTCAAAAATGTGGTAATTTTTTCTTCTATATCTCTTCCCATGCCTTGTTGAAAAAGGAACAATAAGTATTGGAAAAAATGCTGCCTAGGTTATCTTAGGATGGAAAGTGTTAGTTAAAAGATTATTTTTCTTGTCAAAAAGTCATTGGAGGGGTAGAAAGTAAATGAGCGCTTGTCTTAGTAAAAACATAGAATTAGCTCATTTAGAATACTTCCTGATGTTGAAGTCTGAGAAAAATGACTCAAGTGGCTTTGCTTGCACAGTCGCCATGACCCACTGTGAGTTACTTAAGCCAGACTGAGTTGTAATGCCAGGTTGACAATTTAAGCTCCTGGGTTGCTTTTTGTATTTTCCAAAATCCATGAGGTTAATATGCTGGGGTAACAAACCACCCCACAATCCTATAACAGGCTGTTCATTAACCACGCCAGCTAGCCACCCTCACTGGGTTTGTATGACACAAAAAGCTGCCCCAGGTGAGCATAATTATGCAAATTGGCTGCACATAACTGACACATGTAGTATGGCTTAATAAGCCTCCATGGCTTATTAGTCAACCTTGTGTCATGTGTAATGGTCCTATGACAGATTTGTTCTGGATCCCAGAAGGCAATACTTGACACAAGCAATTTACTGCAAATACCACAGTTCGGAATGTTCCTTGTTGTTCTTTAAATGTCGCATCAGCTACAGTAGTTTTTAATTCACATCAAAGCAGCTGAAGACGGTAAAAGCCAAAACTTTTCTGTTTTTATGACTTGATATTTCTGCATTGTAATATTCTGGTAGAAGTATCAGTGAATGGGCAAATTTAAAACACTGACTTTCTCATTGTGCCCTTATATGTGAGTGATGGTTGTTGCAGGATTGCTTGTGATACCTTGTGATGATTTTCTCTGTGTAGATTGAGAAGCTGCAGAACCAGATTGAAAAAGAGAAGCAAAGTAACCAAGACTTGGAGTCTTTAAGTGAGGAGCTTCTCAAAGAGAAGGAAGAGCTTCAGGGGATGATGGAGACCTTGAAGGCCAGCAAAGAGAGACAGGTACAGATACAGTCCTTGCACATGTAATCCCAGGGACATGTTTGGTTGGCTACTGAGAAAGACTTGTTGCCTTACATTTGGCAAAGGGCATGAGAAGTTGCTGCTGCTAGAAAGTTAATTCAAGGACTGATCAAATCACCAGTTGATGTCTATCCATGTAAATCTTTTCAGTGTCCCCGGGGACTGGCTTCCTGGCTTTCTGTTGTCTTTTACTTAACCAGTTTAGAGCAAAGATGATGCATCTCACCTCTTGATGGTTACTATTTCGCATGAATAGGGCTAGAGCCTAAAAGTGCAAAACTCATTAAAAGCTAAAAAAAAAAATAATGTTGAAATCATGGTCAGACCACACAACAGAAGTCCAGAAGCTAGCTTAACTTACACCATAGTGAGTCAGTGCCAGCAAAGGGTACTAGCCTAGAATCCAGAGGGCCAAATCATGAAAATCTGTTAGATTTTCAGCCCTTATCAGATTCGTATACATCCTGGGTACCAAGTGATACTATGTGTCCCATAGTGCAACAGGATGCATGTATACCAATGCTAGGAACATGGGTAATAAGCAGGAAGAACTTGAGGCTCTCCTGGGAATAGGAGGGTATGACCTGGTGGGGATCACAGAAACTTGGTGGGATGAAAGGCAAGACTGGAATGTAAACATAGTGGGGTATCACCTGTTTAGAAGAGGACAGGAAGGGAAAGAGGGGAGAGTGCATAGCACTATATGTCAGGGAAGGGATAGGTTGCAAAGAGATAGAAGGTGGCGCAGATGGGGATCTGGTTGAGGTGGTCTGGGTAAAACTAAGGGTATCATCAGGGAGAGATACCTGACAGTGGGGGTATGTTATTACCCTCCAAGTCAACTTGAGACCCTGGACGATGCCCTGACAGGCCAGATTCAAAGGATTTCTCAGGGGAGGGACATGGTAATTATGGGAGATTTCAGTGTCCCAGATATTAGCTGGGAGACTGACTTGGAATTGATGGCTAGGTTACATCACTTCCTAGGCTCTATAGAGGGAGGGTTTTCATGCAGAGGGTCCAGGAGGCAGCGAGGGAAGGAAATATCTTTGACTTGGTCTTGACCAACAGGGAAGAGCTGCTAGATGGGGTGCAGATTAAGGGAGCTCTGGATGCGAATGATCACTCTATAATTTACTTTGAGATCAAGGGAAGGGGGACAAGCAGTAGGTTGAGTACTAGAAGCTGGGGCTTCACAAGAGCCAGCTTTGGTCAATTGAAGGCCAGAGTGTGGAAAGTCCCCTGGGAGAGGAAGGCAAGGGAATTGAGGAGGGGTGGATGGCACTTAAAGGAGCAAGCCTTGATGACACCACTAGAAAGCAAGGCAGGGAAGCAAAGGAGAGCACTGCTGTGGATATGAAAAGGGGTGGTAAGAGGGATTTCACGTAAGAGGAACCTACATAGGAAATGGGCACTGGGGCAAGTTGGGTGTACAAAAGGGTGTACCAGGAGGAGGAGCCCATTACAGAAGGATTCTTCACAAGGCTAAGGTTGATTGTGAGCTGAGACTTCTATCAGCATGTAAATAGCAAGAGGAAGGGGAGACGGGCAGTGGGACTGCTTAGTAAGGAGGAAGGGGATTTGGTGAGGGAACAGGCACAGATGCTAAATGATTATTTTGCCTCTGTGTTCTTTCCAAAGCTGGATGGGGGAGGTACACGTGGGGGAGAGGATGAGGCCAGGTTTTAGGGACACAGATTAGAGTCACCCCCATTAGAAGCTGAGGAGCTCCTCAGGGCACTGGGCGTAAAAAGGATTACTGATAAACCTATCAGTGAGGGTACTTTGGGAGTTGGTGGGGGTACTCTTGCGCCCTTTGGCCTACATTTTTGAGGCCTTGGGGAGAACAGGTGAGGTTCCAGAGGACCAGAGGGTGGTGTAAGTGGTTCTAATTTTCAGAAAGGGTAGTAGAGGGGACATGGGGAATTACAGACTGGTTAGTCTTGGGTCCATTTTAGGAAAGACAATGGAAAGGCTCCGAGGTTGGCAGCCACACAGCATGGCTTCCACAAGAACAGGTCCTGCTAGGCAAACATTACATAATTCTATGACAAAGTTTCAAGGTGGCTAGACAGAGGGGACACAATGGATGATTTCAGCAAGGCCTTTGACAATGTGCCCCATGATATCCTGGTTGAGAAACTGAGGAGTTTTGGGATAGAGCGATGCACTGTTTGATGGATTAGGGCATGTTTGACAGACCAAAAGCAGAGGGTAACCATTAGTGGGGAATCATCAGGATGGCAGGCAGTGACAAATGGGGTCCCCCAGGGCTCTGTCCTGGGACCGATCCTGTTCAATCTTTTCATCAATCACCTGGAAGAGGGAAAACCAGTCTGGTGACCAGATTCGCAGATGATACTAAAATGGGGTCGATGGCCACAACTGAGGAGCAGGTACTTGAGATCCAGAAAGATCTGGGCAGACTATGGAAGTGGACAAGGGACAACAGGATGGTGTTCAGTGTGGATAAGTGCAAGGTCTTGCACTTGGTGCATAGTACGGGTTAAGGGACAAGGGGCTGGAGGGCAGCATTTGTGA
Organism: Varanus komodoensis; assembly: GCF_004798865.1. NCBI lineage: Eukaryota > Metazoa > Chordata > Lepidosauria > Squamata > Varanidae > Varanus > Varanus komodoensis. The sequence continues at coordinate 45,027,499 of NW_025335761.1, read as the reverse complement.
AAGGGATATCAGGGTACTGGTTGACTGCAGGCTAAAACATGAGTCAGCAGTGTGATGTGGCAGTCAAGAGGGCAAATGCCACCCTGGGATGCATAGCCAGAAGCATGGCTTCTAGATCAAGAGATATATTACTGCCTCTCTATATGATTCTGGTGCGCCTGCAACTGGAGTACTGTGTTCAGTTCTGGGCTCCATATTACAGAAAGGATATAGCCAGGTTAGAGTCAGTGCAGCGTAGGGCCACAAGGATGGTGACCAGATTGCAGGGAAAGCAATATGAGGCGAGACTGAGGGAACTGGGTCATTTCAGCCTGGAGAAGAGGAGACTCCGATGGGATCTGTTGGCAACATACAGGTATGTGAGGGGGTACCACATGGAGGTGAGTAGAGACCTGTTTTCCTCTAGGAGGGTGGGATGCATTCCAGTGGAGTAAAGCTCAGGGAACCAAGGTTTAGTTTTGATCCTGGGAATTACTTCTTGACAGTTAGGACCCCAAGAGTATGGAATGGACTTCCACAGGTGGTTGAAGCCCCATCGGTGAGGGTGTTCAAGGATAGGCTGGACATGCACATGGTGGGCATGTCGTGAGTGGAGCCAGCTGGAGCTAGGGGTCAGACTAGATGGCTCAGGAGGACCCTTCTGACTTGCTCTGTTTCTATGTTTCTATGAGATTACAGAGAAGAGAGCAAAAGGGTTATTCACCCAGCCACAATATGGTTGCGTATATCTTGTTATAATGCAACCGCCTGTGTTCTTTATATGAACTGGTTGCTTAACATTATATGAAATATGCCAGATTTTGCTTTACATTATTTTGAATATGCCAGAATGCTTGCAGCATTCTGATATTTAATGAATTATCTTGTTTTTATTCTGGACTATAGATAAAAGACCTGGAAAAAGAAACAGACCATCTCAGTCAAGTGGTTCTGTCTCTGAGGCAGAGGTCTCAGGTCAGTAGTGAAGCCAGAGAGAAAGACATTGAAGTGGAAAACAAAATACTCCATGAAGCAGTTACAGAAACCAGTAACAAGCTCAGCAGGTTGGAGTTTGAGAAGAAACAATTGCAGAAGGATTTTGAGCAAGTTAAAGAGAAAGTGGAAAGGGTAGAAGAAATGGACAAAGAGCTTCATCGACTGGAGAAAGAAAATGAGCAGCTTACAAAGAAAGTTGCAGCTATGAAAATTACCACAGAAAAAGTAGAAGTTCTTGAGCAAGAAAATGGGGACCTTGAAGCAGAGAATAAGAAGCTGAAGAAATCCCTAGATACCTTGCACAATGTTTCTGTCCGTCTGGAAAGCTTGGAGAAGGACAACAAAGTACTAGATGAAGAGAACCTGGAGCTTAGGAAAATGGTAGAAACTATGCGTTTTACCAGCACAAAAATTGCCCAGATTGAGGCTGAAAACAAAGAGCTAGAAAGAGAAAAAGAGGAGCTTAAGAAAAACGTAGAGGTGTTCAAAGTTCTGATTAAGAAATCAGAAAGGTTGGAGCTGGGTTACCAGAGTATGAATGCTGAAAACCAAAGACTTGAGCAGATTCTAGAAAACAGCAGCAGGAAAATCCAGCAGCTGGAGAAAGAACTCCAGGGGGTTGGAACTGAAAATCACACTCTTCAGAGGAAATTAGAGGAGCTGCGGGTTTCGAATAAGCAAATGGAATGGCTGGAAAAGGAGAAGAAATTGTTAGAGCAAGAAATGTCCCAGTTGGATAAAGACAAGAAAATGCTAGAGAAGGAGACAAAAAGGCTTTGGCACCAGGTGGAGCTAAAAGAGGTCAGCTTGGATGAGAATGCTGCAAAGCTGGCTGCAATGGTGAAGGAAAACAAATCACTAGAAAGAGAACTTGCTAGATTCAGAGACTCATCCAGTAAGATGAAAGAATTTGAAAAGGATAATAAAGACCTTCTAAAGCAAGTTACCATTGATAAGAAAACACTAGCAACATTGAGAGAGGTAACGACAATAATGTTAGTGCATGTGCATTTCAGCATCTAGAATATAGAGAGCATTGTGTATCTAATCTCAATCAAGAATTATGGGGCCACTGTGTGGCAATTTGGAGTATAACATTTTGTTGCAGCCTAGAAAGAATGGCCGAATTTTCATGAAACTTTGAGTGGTAGGTACACTCCTCTGGGGCCCATAATCGTGGAACTGAATATTCATTTGAAAGCCGCTGCCTTTATTTTCTGTTGTTTACTTAAAATATTTCTTGGCTGCCTTTCAGGGTAGAAGCACTTGCAAGGCAGTGTGCAGAAGTCAATCCCATATAGCCAGTATGTTATTAAGAATGATGAAGCAAAATGAAAGCAAGAAGAAAGGCACTAAAACCAACAACAAAACCAGCAATAAGAACAATAACCCCAGGAGACCTTGGCATGTGGGATTAACTGCTGACTGCTCTGATTAGTGGGCAAATGGGAAAGGTCTCCCTTGCTAATCTTGAAGTGTGGGCAGGCTGATATGGGTGAAGATGGTCCTTCCAATAATTTTGTCCCAAAAAGTTTTGAAAGGTCAACACCATCTGTTTCAGTTGGACTTGGAGACACACTGGTAACCAGTGCAGCTGATAAAATACATGCACTCCCCAATACTTGGGTTGTTGTGTTGTGCATCAGCCAAAGATTCTGAATTGTCTTTAAGGGCAGCCGCACACACAGTGCATTTCAGCGGTACTGCTAGGGTGTCACTGGTGCATGGATCACTGGGGCAAGCCTCATCCTTTTCGGAGTTGGCTGTAGCTGGTATATCACCCAAAGCTGGAAAAATGTATTCCTGGACACAGCAGTCATCTGGGCTTCCCCAACTAGCACAAAGTCCAGAAGGGCTCCCAAACTACTTACTTGATCTTTTTGCAGGAAGTACAACTGCATCTAAGACCAGTTGTAAACTTGCATCCATTGTAGTTTTTTTCCATTCATAGTGCCTCTCTCTTGTATGGATTACTGGTTCATGAGCCTCCATGGGATGTGTAGATGAAAATAAGAGGTAGAGTTCTGTATTACCTGCGTACTGATAACTTCCTCAGGCACTTTCATGTAGGTGTTAAAAAACACAGAGGACAGAATGGAACTTTGTGACACCTGCTGGGTAACAGTCATCTGGTGAAACAAAAGTGTTCCAGTACCACCTTATGAGTTTACTTCTCCAGAAAGGGACCACTTTAAAATTGTGCCTCCCAAGCCCAATCCAGATTGGATTTAGAAGGATGCTGCAGGCAGATGTATCAAAAGCCACAGAGAAGTCTATTTTATTTATTTAAACATTTTTATGCCGCCCCATTCGCCACAGCCTCGGGGCGGCTTACATCAATTCTCAGGGCGGCTTACATCAAGTCTAAAAGAACCAACTGTCTGGCCTTCCCCCAATCCATTCCCTGCTGTAAGACATACATAAAGGTGAACAAGGTGAATCGTGTCCCATAACCAGGCCTAAAACCTGGTTGGAATGGATCCAAATCATTGGTATCATGCAGCATCCCTTGGAGTTATGAAGGCATCACGTGGTCATGAATGGTAAATTTCATAGGGGGAGTAGTTATCTGAAGCTGTAAGATAAGGCCTAGTTTAGTTTCTTCCACATTGGCCTCACAACTGTTTTTTTTTTTTTTCTTTTTCCAAACCTGAGTAGCTCACCATTACTTACTATAAATGGTACCTATAATTTGAATTAGGTGGTGAACATGCCCTGTCTAGTTAAGTCTCTCTCAAAACAACAGCATCCTACTTGGCCCAACTACAAGCCACTTCATCAGCAAAATGTCTGGCAAATTGCTCACAACTGGCCTTTGAAGTTTTGAGCTGCTGAGTTGTAAAACATACATATACCCAGAGGGCCTTTGAGCAAGTGAAAGAACTGCTGGATAACACTGAGTGGATGCTGTGCTGGGGAGAAGTAGGATTCCTTTGCCCTCACCATTGTCACAGAATAAGATTGCAAATGGAGTCTTGCCCATGTTCTGTTGTGTTTCTTACAAGCCTTTGGCCATTTGCACTATTAACAATCTTCTCATCATTTGTGACCCACATAGAGATCAGGGTCATATTTCACAAGCTATTCATAGTTTCAAGCACACAGAAGAACAAAGCAGGAGATAGTCAACAAAGTCCTATTCACATATTAAGGGACATGTCAGAAAATCAGATCTCAGTTGTTTAAGCCGAGAGATGCACAAGACTTCTGGCCGTGCACAGAGCCGTTTGCATAATTAAACCAGGATGCCTCTAATTATCTAAAGTTTTATTAACTATTTTTGTCAACTACTGTTAATTTGTTGACTAATTTTGAATGTTAAATAATTAATCAAATTTTTCCTAGCCCAACCTTTCCCTTGAAGGGACTATATATTTGGGCAAAAGCCTGAAGCACATCTGAGCTTAATAATTCAGATAATGGTAATCTGAATATGGCCCATTTTTCATCCAATGCAAAACTGATACCCTTCTTCAGTTTTTTAAATGGAGAAATATTCTGTAGCAAGATGTTTGAGTAAAGTGTTTATGGAACTATCCTATCTTATCCAGATTCACAGAAAGATTTCATGCGAATTTATTTATTTAAAACTTTTGTATGCTGCCCCTTATGCCTTGGCATCTCAGGACGGCTCACAAGAATGCACAAGAATGCAGCTGTGGAGCTGAGTACTTGGTAACAAGTATACGTACTCAATTTTGTGTTCCACTTTTCTTCCATGGAACTCAAAGCAGCACGCACAGGGTTCCCAGACCGCTTCTGATCCAGGGAATGACAAGGCTCACAGCTAGGTCTCTTAGCTTAGCAGGTATCTTGAAGAGCAAGGGTTGCTCACACAGGTTGAATTTCATCACAAACAAAACCTGTTTGGTGGCCAGGAAACTTGATGTTCACAATGATGTTGACAAATACCAGTATTTTGATTGCTGTGTCTTCAGACAGCAAAATAAGTTCTGTGCATTTGTCTTATGTTCGCATTGTTCTCATGGTGCTCACAGAGCTTTTCTGCCCAGCAATGATGCCTGAGTATTTATTTATTTGGAACACTTATATGCCGCCCCATTCGTAAAAGCCTCGGGGTGGCTTCGCAAAAGCCTCAGGGCAGAGTAAGGTGAATTGTATAAAGTGGTCCTGAGGGCCTTCTAAAATCTAGCATTGTTCTGTTGAAAAGCCTTGTGTAATTATTGCTCCAACTGCTTTGCTTGCTTACTACACTCTCCTGCTTGTAGGATTTGGTTTTTGAGAAGTTAAAGAATCAGAGGTTGTCTTGTGAGATGGACGAGTTGAACCGAGAACTGGAAAAGATTGGCTTGAATAAGGAGCTGCTCCTTCAAGACGATAGTAGCAGTGATGACAGGTAAGAAGCTAGCCTTGTTCTGATGGAGGGGCCCGAATTCCTGTATCTTTTTACTTAATCTTGTGACATTTTCCCTCTAGGTTCTTGATACTCTTGTCAAAGAGTTTGTAAATTTGGTAATACTTTTCAGGGGCCACTGGTGCTTGTGCTAAATGAACTGAATTGCCAGATGGTTGTTTCTTCCTTATGTAGGCAAAAGAAAGTCCCCTACCAAACCTAGAGATGCTGCACAAAGTTGGCAATAGTGACATCTTGCAAGCTGTAATGACCAATCCTATGGCCCCCGAGTCAGCATCCAAGAGACCATAGTAAAACACTTCAAAAACAGGGCTCTGACCTCAAAGTTGAGGATCCACCTGCAGTCTGTTTTCCCCTACATGCACACACTGCCTGCTTCTCCAAGGATGGACAGTTGAGAGGGGATAAATGGGGAGGTTTGATGTGAGGGGAGAAGATTGAAGTCACAAGGTATACGGGTGGTGCTTCAGCCTCTTTCCCTTTGCCAACTACTTAGCTTAACAGCCAAAACTGGACCTCTAGCTAGAATGCAAAGTGCGAGGTGGTGAAGATAGCCTCTGCCTCTTCTCTCATGCTGCAGTGATTGCTTGCAAGCCTCCAAGTGCAGAGGAATACATGCATCAAGGGGGCACTTGATAGGTCTGCATCCAAAGTGATATAAAGGTGAAATTGCAGCTTCACTGAAACTAATAGGAATGTTTCATTTTATGTCATTGTTCCTGTTCAGTTGACTCTATCCTGTGTCTAATCAGGGTCGTTTCTCTGGACCATTTTCGCATATGTTGGATATATGACCTGTGCAAATGCTTCTGCAACATAGCAGGGCATGTGCATGCACATATCTCTCCCTGCAGCTTTCCCCAACAGATGACCAGCATGGTTTCTTACAACAGCATCACACACAGATATTTCTCACTGGCAGGAACTGTGTGCAGTTCGCATGTGCAGCATCAGGAGAAGTGGACGGAAAGACTTGCACTGGCCTTTACTCCTAATTCAGTGTTTCTAGCTCTATAAGTGCATATTTGTAGATGCAAAGATAGAACACTGGTAGCAGGCAAATGTTTATGGGAATTATTTTCTAATATTTGGGAGGAATGGCTGAAATCTCTCAAATGATACTTATTTGTATGTTGTTGTTACCTCACAGGAAATATAAGATCTTGGAAAGAGAAAGTGAACGTGCTCTGAAAACCACACTAGCCAATAAAGAAGAGAAAATTGTTTTATTGGAAGCCCAATTGCAAGAGGTCCATAAGTTAAACCAGCAGTTGCAGAATGACCTAAATATGGTAAGGAGGAAAGACAGTGGGGTGGCACAGAGGGAAAAGGAGTTGCAGAGAGAAGAGTCCATTGTTCACTTTTACCCACTGCTGGCATAGCCCTGGCAGGATGTGGCCCTTTACCTGAAAAAAAAATTTCCCCACACCTAACCTAAATGAATGACCTTGATCACAGATTTTGAGATCTACCAAAAAGGGCTCTGCTTATAGTTTTAGGTTGACTTTGTTCTGTAGGCTGCACAACTGTATTCTGTGGCATATTTTACAAAGTTTTGCCTATATTTACAGATGAGGAGGAAGGACATGGAAATCCTGAAGGCGAAGCAGGATGGTGGAACACACATGCAGAATTCATTGAAGCAGCACACTGAAAGCTTAGCTTCCGATCAACAGATGAAGGAGGAGTGGGCTATGGGTCATAAGGAGGCAACGATGGAGCTTCTGAAAGTGAAAGACAGAGCTATAGACCTGGAAAGGAATGTAAGCACTGCCCATTTTAGGTGACACACATTTTTCATTGGCTGCTGTGTCTGCAGCTCTGAAAATTTGTGTAGGTTGCACTTCAGTAAACATACATTTTCCTATATACAGTTTCTCCATGCAAGAAAAGCTTAATGTGTAAAGCATCCTTATATTAAAAAAGCAATAGTATCCATCAGTCTTCTGCGGAATAATACCTTCTCCCAGATGAAGCTGGAGTGGATTTGCATTAATAAAATGCAGGGAGTAGGACCATTTTGGGGCGGGGCTGGGCGGCCTCTAATTTAAGTCAGGCAGGGCCTTTCAGATTTTTCCTACTTTCAGGACACCTTTTCCACATCAACTGATCTGGCAAGGCACTTGTATATTTACAAAGCATAGTTTATACTGTGAATATTTTCAGGCCTGTGGATAAAAAAGTTGCACTAGAACACAGCTTGAGAAACACAAATCCAAGGCGAAAAGAGAGGCATCTCAGTTCCTTTCTTTCTTGTTATTGGTATGAAGGACAGGCGCTGGTATTAAAGGAGCAATCATAGACATTACTTTCTGTCTGCATCTATTTCATAGCTGTTTATTTCTATTATTTATTTATTTCTGTTATTAGCAAGTGCCTAATATGTTTTCAGTGCTGTCCAGTTTATAAAGCATAGCCTCTGCCTGTAGGCTCCCCATCAAGGAGGAGATGGAGGAGAGCAAGCAGGGAAATGGCTGCCCTTTTACTGCGCAATGGATGGGGCCATGTTGGTCTCCTCTTCTGTGTACACCTGCCCAGTTTTCCGTGGCACCACTGGCTAGTTTGAAATCTATAATTTGAAAGGCATTCATGAACTACTGGCCTTTGAGAAGTTTCATACAGAATATGTAGTGGTATTTTTCTCTCTTTCTCATGACTTTTGAATTACGTTTCTCTCAGAATGCCGCTCTGCATGCAGAGAAGCAGCTGCTTAAAGAACAGCTAAGACATCTGGAAATTCAGAACACTTCTTTCAGCAATCAGATCCTGACACTACAAAAACAAAATGCCTGTCTCCAAGAGCACAACACAGCAATGCAAACACAAACAGCCAAGCTCCAGGTCAGAAAAATTGCTAGATGGCTCAAAAACCAGAAACCTTTTAGGTGGCTTATTTTAGCTGGGGTTTGGAATAGTCCTTTTTCTAACTCTGATCTTCTCATCTGGTGTGGTTTAATAAGGAAAGCACTTTTTTTAAAATAATGCAATCCAAGAGTGCAATTGCAATATTACAAGAATCCTTTTTTTCACGCTAGGTATTAAGAATATTCATCAACCTACACAGTGGCTGAAGTACAGGCAGGAAAATTGAATTTTAAGCTATATTTCTACTGTTGTGGATTCCTCCAGTTTTAAAACTGAAATGGGGCCTTGGAAATTTCATAGGAGACCTATTAGTACACCCTTCTTCAAGTGATGAAAGACCACTGTCTCCCTTCATTTAACTCACAGCCCAGCACAAACAAAACAAAATTGAGCATGCAAACACTTAGAAAGCTGAGTTAAAATAATTAATTGGCTTAATCAAACCAAGCAGTGCAATGTAGGGTACTTGGAGGAGAAAATGGGACCAGGCAGGAATAGGAGTTTCTCTCCATTAGCCGAAACACTAATCAGCATATAACTTCTCTTATGAATGTTTTGAATATTATCTTCATATACATGCTCAGTCATTATTCAAAATTTAGAAAACTTCCTGAATTTTCAGTCTTAAGAACCAAACCAGGTATGCCACATGTTTGCCAATGAAACTGGTGTGTATGTCTGTAGTTCTATCACTGAGTGGGGCTTGTGGAAGATGGGGACAAAATCCGTTACCCCCCATACCACAGCAGGAATTCCACTTACCCACTCCTCCTCATATCTGTTACTAGAATTGAGCCAGCTGGGCAGAAAAGTCTTCAGACAGCAAATGTAGGGGTGGAAGGTGGTGAAGGTTTTGCTCCCATCCCTCATGCTTCAACTAGTAGTGAAAGTTGACTATTGCACCATTTTGCTTTAAGAGCTAAAACAACAGGCGTATTTTCGTAGAAACATACATGTCTTGTGTGGCCTTAACTTGTTAACAGACTGTGTCTTTACTTTTTGAATTTCAGATAATTATCTGAAACTGAAATGTGAGATAGTAACCATCTACCTGCATCTCAATATATTTTCCTGTGTCTTTGAGAAAACTTTAGGTAGAGAACTCAACCCTGAATTCCCAGAGTGCCTCCTTGATGGCCCAGAACACTCTTCTTCAAAACCAGCAGCTGGCCAAGGAGAATGAGTGTGAGGTCTTGCTGAAGCAGAAGGAACAGCTCAAGGCAGAATACGAGTCCCTCCTTCAGGACCACGAGCACCTCGCGTCCCTGCATGAGCGGCAGTCTACAGAATATGAGATGCTGATAAAACAGCACAGCTGTCTCAAAACACTGCACAAAAATCTTGACCTAGAGCACAAAGATCTGGGAGAACGGTAAGGTGTTTGTCCTTACACTCGCAGAGGAAATGGATAATTAGGTCTAATTTGTGGAAGGTACAGGGTACAGTAAAATTAGTAGAGATACTGTAAAATTAATTTCTCACAGTAAAATTAGTAGTGTTTTCAACTTTTTATAGAGTCTTTGCTCCTGTGTTTTTTGATGTACTCTCCATACCATGAAAAACCTCACCTGCTGATTCTACAGGTCAAGTTCCTATTTAAAAGCCCAGCTGCAGACCTGGCAAACCTCATGGCAAACGTTACTCTTATAACAGTTGGTGGCTTCATAAAACAGGAGTATGTTCACATGACCAGATAGGCCCAGGAAGCAATGATGTTTGATGACTGCATTTTTAGAGCCCACTTTATTAATTTAATAAGCTACCTTGATTTAGGGCCACTCCCTTCTTCCACTGCATTGGATTTGATGTGAAAGCTCTTCTGGCAGCCTTAAACTGAGCATAATTTTCTCCTATTTCAGTTTTTGTGTTGAGATGCTAGCCTATTTGAGCAAGGTAGAGCCAGGATCGGATATTGGACTGTGGCTAAGAGGGATTAGGCTCCCTCCCACTTGGTTTCTGGGGGCTACTACTTGAGTAGAACCATGTGCACAGTTGGGATCCCTGTAGGGGTCATGGCAGCTTGAAGGAGTCTACTTGACTTGAGGAAAAGGCAGGTAGAATCCCCTTCAGACTTCTCCATTCAGCACGATGAAATCAGGGCATTAGGGGTAGGGCTAACATGCACAGCCCCCTTCCTCTTATGCACGTGCACAAGGCCTAAATTGGGCAGGAGTCATTTATTGAATCAGCAGGCAAAAGCTACATGGTCACATGATTATCTCAGTGATTCAGTTATCTTGATATTGATATAGCTATCTTATTTAATGTACTTCTATCTGTCTCTCTTGGCTTCCAACGCATCCATGTCTGCATTTAAGGTTAGATGCATAAAATGAACCTTAATACATTTACGTGAGCTGGGCACAGTTCAGTCAACGTAACACTTTTTTGTCTCATGGATGGAGTGCTTACCTTTTGACTGAATTGTCCTTTATGCATGCCAGACCCCTGGAATTTACTGATACAAAGAAAAAGGGCTTATTTTCTTGCTTTTATAACAAGAAGCAGTAAGCCAAAATTGAAGCCATTCTGATTTCTTTCTTTTAGCTATAACAGCTTGTTACAGCACAAAGCCAAACTGGAAGAGCTGGAGATGATTTTAAAAACAGAAAAAGATGTTCTGCAACAGGAAAAGAGAGCAAGCATGATGGTGACTGCAGAGAACCAAAAGCTGAGAGAAGAGTTGGAAAGGTACGCTTTTGCAGAAGTGACGTGGTCCTCTTTGCAAGCATTTGGGGAAACAGCTGATCCCATATCACAGCTGGGAATATATAAAAACATGATATGCAAACACTCCCTTTGTGGGTCTGCCAGAATGCCATCCTTCAATTCTCAGAATGTTAGGCTATGTATAGTCTAGCACCAACAGTAGCATAGCTGTATTGCTCAACTGCTGTGTGTCCCCATGCTCAAGTTCCCTTCCTCTCTTCTTTCCCATGTTTCCCTAATTTTTCAATATCAATGTGTATAGGCATCTTCCCTGTGCGGTACAGTGCAGAGGCAATGACTTGTAAAGTTTTGAAAGACAACACCAGTATAGTATTTTCACTTTTATGTAGATGATGATGTCATTATATGTCTTTTCCTTGTTGCATTTTTCCTTGTTGAATTTTCACCCAACCCTAATCACAGGTAAAAGTATGGAAACACTGGAAATGTTCTGCCTCCTTTCGTGCCATTTTAATGCAAAAGTGGGATATAAATTTATTAAAATACTAAACACCATAGGGCCAAAGAATCATAGAAATTTCAGATCGTATGATAATTTAGATAAATAGGAAAAATATGCCTGTACTATTTTTAAAGCACTCATAGCTGCAGTAATTATTTTGGGCAGGGCATAATAACCAGCATTTATTATGTTGAATGAAGGAGTATTAAGCTACGTTCTTCCTTTGAAAACAAACAAGCCTTCCTGTAGAAACCTGTAGTCTCCCTCAACTATATTAATATGAGCAAACCTAATTTGCTAAATTTGTGGCACTCATTTTTTGTTAAAAGAAAAAAAGATAAGTCTTTTTCTTTAGCATTGCTAATAATGATTGAAAAACTTCATGATTTTTCAAAAGTACTGAATTTCTGTTCTTCAGCAAGGCAAAAACTTTAACCTTCGTGCTTGTTGAGAATTTAAATCTTATCAAGGCATTCACTAATATTAGCACTGCTATTGCAGATTTGATTAGGGATGTGAGGTGTTTTGCTTTTCCTATTTTAGGGTGAATTTCTTACACAGCAAACTCAAAGCAGAGTATGAAGGCCTTCATATCCACACTAAGGAGTTGAAAACATCTTTGAATAATTCTCAGCTAGAACTGAATCGTTGGCAAGCTCGCTATGATGAGCTGAAGGAACAGCACCAAAACATGGACCTCTCCTTGACCAAATTGGACAACCACTGTGAGGTGAGGTCACAGGCTGTGAGTGTAAAATCAGTCCACCTAGCTGTACTTTCTGATGGGGTTTGTGCAATCACATAATTCGTCATGGCTTTTTACCCCACCTCCATCCTCTCTTCACATGCTGCTGGGATACACATAATTACCCTCACCAGAATCATGCAGGCCCAGCTGAGGTGGCTTCTTGCTGTGGGTAACAAGGACCAAGAATTCTATGACAGATCATGGATTCTGGGTACCTTGATAACCCATGGCAGGAAGGCGCTTTCATGTCCTCAGTTCCTCAGCACTGCTACTTCGGTGCAGTGTGCTGGGGTCAGGGAGGGCTGAGGGCAGGCTAAAAGTTTAGATTCATAAACAGTGCTTTAAAGCCCCCTTGGTTTGGAGGGCTTCAGTATGAACCAGGCTGGACTGTACCTCCCATCATGTATAATTTGGTCTCTCTCAAATTTGGTTTGATTGCAGTGGGATATAATTATGCTTGTTCATCTTAAGCACGCTAAATGGAGATGGCTAGTGTTAGCGGATTTGCCATTCAATGAACTGATTAGCCAGTGTAGATGTTGAGCTGGGTTTACAATAAATAAGGATTTATACTTTTCTGTGACTGTTTAATGACACAAAGGCAAATGCAGGCAAAGAACATTCACTTGTGGTATGTCTGTCATATAGCTTCTTGCTCGACTGAAAGGAAACCTAGAAGAAGAGAATCATCATCTCCTAAGTCAGATCCAGATGCTGAGTCAGCAGAACCAAATGTTGCTGGAGCAGAACATGGAGAACAAGGAACAATACCATGAAGAACAGAAGCAATATATGTAAGAGCAACCCTCTCATTGCATACTGTATGCCATACAGTAGATAGAAGCTAAAGAGGTACTCTGCTCTCAACAGGTTTATGTAGTAACACATAAGATGGAGCAGGCTGTCATTGGTGACATGGAATATAAAAATGTAGCCTGCCAAATATGAAATAAATCCAAATTTTCCAAAGTTTGTAGCATTTTAGAGTTTTTGTTTGTCTTGTTGTTAGTCGTGTCCGACCCATCGCGACCCCATGGACAACCTTCCTCCAGGACTTCCTGTCCTCCCCCGGAGTCCACTTAAGCTCACGCCGACTGCTGCAATGACTCCATCTAGCCACCTCATTCTCTGCTGTCCCCTTTTTCTTTTGCCATCTATTGTTCCAGTTTGTCTTACCTCTTTGATTATTCTTGCAACTTAGGCTGTGGAAAAGCTTAATCCTAATATTAATTACCACTGTCATTTAATAGTTACTGCCTGAAAAGGGTTTTTCATCACTGCAGATCTTGCGCTGAGAGATACTGACTTTCCTTCTGGAAAATTGCAGTAGTTCAATTTATTTATTATGCCCAATTTCCTGCCAGTGCTAATGGTTTTTCCTGGTATTCTTTGGTTTTCAACAGTGATAAGCTAAATGCCTTAAGGAGACACAAAGAAAAACTGGAGGAGAAAATTATGGATCAGTATAAATTTTATGATCCAGCTCCAAAAAAGTAAGTATTCTCTAGATAAAATTATGCATGTGCAGTCCTGTCTTACACAGAAAATGTCCCTTATGCATGTGGAGGGAACTTGTAAACAAACTCTCTAATTGATTGCTATTTCTTTCTCAGCATTAAAAATACGTTGTGCTCTGTAAAATTCTTGTATTTTTTCCCAGAAGCATTTCTGACAGATAATGCTTAATAAAGCTTGGGATATGCAGCCACTTTTGAAAATGGAATTCTGATTGTAACAGAAATTGAAAGGTTTTAATACAGTCAACAAATTCTCTGAATCTGTATTTCACAGATGGACCTTTTTGCAGTGACTTTTATAATGCCAGCTCTGCACAAGCCCGCTTGGCTCATCAAACTCCTAGTTAGTTTACAGACTTCCAGGCTATTTTGCAGTGCTGTTTAAGGAGGAGAGCTAGAAAATTAAGAAAGTTCTGTACTGTGTCAAATACTTGAAGAACAAAATGATTGCTGATCCTTCCTTGCTAATATTTGCCAATAACAGGAAGAACCACTGGATAGGGGCCAGAGCCTTGGTTAAGCTTATAAAGCCAAAGAAGGATACTGCAAGAGAACACCTGAAATCTTCAGCAGAGAACCCTTCATGGCATTCAGAGAGCACAGAGACTGCAGGGTCCCCATCGCCTTCACAGCTGCCCAAGCCACAAGAAAGTTTGGAGAGCACCTCTGTGGAGTCAAACTCCATGGAAGGTAGAGAAAATATTACTGGAGAGCATCATAATGGCAAAGGTAAGTGCGGTTGGACGTAAGGTGTAGTTAATCAGCTTGGAAGATTCATGGCAGTTAGATTAGTTTGGCACATTTTGCTTGCTAAGAGAAAGTTAAGATCCAGCCAAAGATGGGCACTTCCCTGTGCCATTGAAACTATGGGAGGGAAGAGTTAAAGCACAGCTTTTAATGAACAGGGTAAGATGCATTTCCATAGACATTTTAAGAAAGCAATGTTTAGGAGCCTAGATGAGCAAAGCAGCCAAGTAGACAAGTCACCTTATGGAAATTGAAGGAAGAGTAATATGTTCTGATTCCACACAAGTGATGAGCTCTGCTTACTGAATGGACCAAAGGGGATGCTGTGCAAGACAGACTAGACTTGTTCTTCTCTTTCCTTGACACATCAAGTAAACATGGGATTAGCATCATACTTGCTGGACCCTACCTCTGAACATTGAGTGGAAAGTATGCAAGGCGGCAGGGCAGAGCATGGGTATATGAGCATATGCAGCTGTAGATGGACATGTTAGGAACCTTGATCGCACGTTCATGCAAAAGCCTGTGCATTTCTGCACCTCCCACCTGAATGCATGGTGGTTGCAGCCAGGGGTAGCAGACACCTTCCCAGTCCTATACATCCTGAAAGGGAAAAGGGAAAGGTAGAAGAGGACAGCTGTTCTGTGAAGGATGCTAGTAGGGATTTCACCGGGGACAAGCCAGGGTCTCTGTGCAAACGAATACTGCTTTGTTCTTTTCACTGATTAGCAGAAGTAGAGAAAAGTAGGCAGAACAGCATTATGCTAGAGTTCAGGCGGCCCTTGAGAAGAGTACACAGTGGTCTCCTAGAACTTGTCTCTGGTATTTTAAGGTGCTCCATACAGGGGACTGGTGAGGCATTGGGGTGGTCTTGGGTCCCCAGCATATCACTCTGTGGTGATCACCATGATAATAAGTGCACATTTATACAGGCTGAGAAGAATGAAGATGATTCTGTACAACGCAGAGTTAATGATTTTTTTAAGATGCAGACTACATTAAGGTGGCATCCATTGCTTTTCAAACTGTGCAGATAGTGCAGGGTCAGCATAGTGCTGATATTCCAGGGCATTGAGATTTGTCAATGAAGCCCAGCTACAGAAGTGAAGATCTGGCTGGAATCCAGCTGGTTTTCATTCACCTGACCTCTTCTTTCCTGTGCTTGGTCCTGGCCAGGAAGGGAGCCAAGCCAAGATTAAGTCCATGAATGTGCAGGAATGCTAGAAAAGTATGGAAAGCCCACAAGTCTTGTGTGCAGAAGCAGAGCTCTGCTTGCACAGTGGCTGTGCAGGCAGCATGAGCACAAACTGTCCTTGGACTTGCTTCCTGCCGAAACACACCTAAAAATGCTTCACACGAGGTGAACTTTGGCCTGCTTGCCCTCTGCCCTGAGTTGTAGGAGCTGAGCCAAGGAAATCTGACAGATTCCTACCCCAAGCTGGATTTCTCACAGGTCATTAAACCAAGCTCTGACTCCTCTAAGTTGTTGATCCTAGGTTGTTCTGAACAAGGAGCAGGGCTCCTTCTGTCATGCCCCTGCTCTTTGGAACCATTTGGAGGTCAATCAAACCTTTTTGTTGAACGGAGTATGTGTGTGAAACTTAGCTTTTTTGATGTACACTCTAAGTAAAATTAGATATTGTAAACAAATATGCACAAAATGGGTAAGCGTTTGAGATCTCCAGATACCTTTGTCAGGCAAGGTATGACCAAAATAAGCTTGCATTGGGAAGGAAAAGGGGAAAATCAAGTCCACATTGAGAAAGTTAAAAATTAAGTTTGCATGGTAGCAGTCTTAAGGTAGAATGGAAAAGGGGACTCAGGTTTAGACCAGGTGTCCTATAAGCCTAAAAATGTTGGGTGAAAGAAAATATAATAGCTCTTTGGTATTTTTGAAAATATAAAAACCATTTGTCTCCAGCCTTTACTGGGTGGAGTTCATTTACCCAGTTCGTGTGTAATGCCAACCAAAGGGTTGTTTTCTGCATGCATTACATGTTACCTAATAAGCCGTGTTTCTAGATGCATTATTTAGTTTTTGGTAAGTGTCCACAAAGAAAATGGATCAGTAAAAATCCTATAGCTTATCAACTTATGAACTTTGAAGATGTGCTTTGACTTGGGAACACCAGAGGGAGCAAATGGCAAAGAAACACAGCACAGATCTGGACAATAAGAAGAATTGTTATCATAAGACATTGTGTTGGCTGGTGGCTTTTCCTTTTATGAGCACCTGTTTCTCAGTACAAAAATGGACCACATTAATGAATAGTTGATTTATACAGGTAAAAGCGACTTCCAAAAGTTTTTGAAAAATTACATTTATTACAAGGCAACAATAAAATTGCTGAACTACCCATGAATATTTTGCATGTAGTGTTTTTGAGCTATACAAATATTTCTAGAAGAACTCAGTCATCAGTTGCACTGATGTATGTGGCAACATACTGGATTTGAGAGAGACAGAAGGTGCTAGGATTTGACCAAAACAGTCTTAAGGGGATACCAAGCCCTAGATCTTAGTGGAAATTTACGAGAATTGAGTGCTTAACGATGTGTTTAAGTCCCATTGAGTTCAAAGCCACTTTTAAGCACTTCACAGTTCATCCCATTTTGTGAAGAAACTGGCATGAATCCCTTATGTTGACCATAATTCATTTTATCACACAGGGAGTTCTTTGCATGTATATATTGTATACATGTTAACAATCTGGCACCTAAATCCACTTTTTAATATTTTGTTTGCATTTTTGTATTGATATTTTTATAATGTTATTTATAACATCCCCTGAAAACATCAATTCTGAGGAATAATGCATGCATTTCCTATATACGATGATTGATTAAGAAATACAGATTTCGACTGCTAAAATGTAGGGCCATTTTGAAGTTACTGTTCCAGAAAATAACAAATGTGTCATTTGTATGAAGTTACATCGTTTGCTTAAACATAGCTATTAGAAGTTGCTGCTGTGCATTTTTCTTACCTAACCCTTTGCCTAATTTAGTGGCTGCTGTAGAAATAAGTTTTCATGTTTAGCTGGTGTCTTAGTTTTTTGAAATACATTTTAGTTATTTCTCTTTACTTTTTCTTCTTCTTTTCGGGATCTCTGGGTGATAACACTTAGCTGCTCAACGCAAAAAGATTGCCTTTTTGAGAAGCACAAGCAAGCCCAAAGAAAAGTCTCCATCGAGTCACCAGTCTCTCTCTAATCGCTTCTGGTTCTGGTCGTCTTCTGACATCCCATCCTCTCCTAATGAGCCACTTTCTTTCTCGGAAACGGGAGACCTCTAACACCTTCTCTTATCATTTATTTCCATTGCATTTCTGATGTTTTAAACTCAAACCTGTAACTTCTCTACGTACATACATACATATACACACACAGAGTCACAGATGGTCACCATATCAGTGATACAAACTAAATCCAAGGACAGATCAAGTCGGCATGGACAACTTTCCCCCCTCCATAAGATGAAGGACCTTTCTTGTACAACCTGGATCATGTCTTCAGTGCAGCACACTTTAATGAGAGCCATGACATACAGTGCCCATCTGCTTACAGTGCTCTGGCGGTGGTGCACTTCTTAAGTAAGTGAACTTGCTGTGTGCTTCATTAACGCTTGCAGCCGCTGATGTGCCTCCTGTCCTGTCCCAACGTGGAAATGAACTGCTGTTGCTATGTTGCTGACAATGCGTTGCCCTGAATATTTGCTTATTCTGTATTAGGGACTCCCTCGATGTTACAGAGCTTTTGCAGGACCTGTTGTTCGCAATATGCTGCTTGTCTATTTTCTGATAATGTTGCAGTGTGGTCATGGACGTACAGCGACACCTGTGATTGAGTTTGTAATTCCCAAATAATTGGATACCTTATTGCACATCTCCTGCTTTTCGAAAACACATTTTGTGTAATATTTTGTGTAATATCAAAATGTGCAGTAAAAACTGGTTTCAGTATCAGTAAATGAGCACCACTGCAATGCATAGCGAACAAACACTATTGCAGCTGCTTTTATCAAGCTGACATAAATACCACAAGGCAGTACATCAGGGTAAGCCATTTTGTATTTAGCCTGGCAGGCACAGATTCGCTAAATCTGTTTTTCCTCTCTCTTCACAGCTGGATTGCATGATAACACATAGCACATTATTATAAAGTATAAATAGGTTGCACTTTTACTTTTTCCCTTTTGAGTAACAGAATATTACTTTTGAGGGAATGTTTTGTTTTGTTTTTTTGTTTTGGAAGCATAGCTTAGAAATACTGGCTAGCAAGTCCCATGGCTGTGTTTGGGTGGGTGGTTCCATGAGCAGCCAAAATGTGGGACACATCGGATACCTAGTTTCCTGTTCATTCTATAGCAGCACATACATTTTGTTCTTGTACCGTACATGTAGACAGAGATCACTTTTGATAAACAGCATCACTTCCTTATGCTTTCCTCAGACTTTCTTTAATACACTTCGTAACTAATCTGTCTTTAGTGCTACTTTACCTTTTCTGTTGTATGTGCCAGCAATTTGTTACTTGTTCCACATCCTACTTATTTTTCAGGAATTCAGTGCCGTTGCTTGGGAGTATTGCTCTAGAGATCAGTTAGAAACATGGAATTTTGCTTCTCATCAGAGCTAATTAAAAAAGCAACAACAATGAATCTGCCCATGTCTTTCTTTTGTTCCCTTGGGTGTCTTGAGACATTTAAGGCCCTGTATTATTTAATGAATTCTTTCTCACTACTGCAGCAAATAATTTTGGCAAGTAATGGTTTGAGAGGCAGCTTAAAATGCAAGAATGAAATTCCCAGCCCAACTAAATACCATGTTGAAAGTTAGTGTATTATAAAAGGAGCTCCCAAAATAGCATGATTTACTATAGGAGCGATATGTTGCACTGGCTGTTGTGGGCCAAACTCTGTTCTATTAACATCAGACTTGAATTCCTTTTTATTTTTAAACTGAAGTAAATGACAATTGAGGAACTTGATCCTATGAAAGTTTATTTGAAATAAATTCCAGTGAGTTCAGTTGGGCTTATTCCCAAATGTGCATAGCTTTACAGCCTTAAAGGTGTTGCACCAACTCTCCCCCTGTGTTGATGTATGGCTCCTCCATTTTCATGTTAGATGTAGAACATCCTTTCTTTATATTTTGTTACTTATGAACCTCTTTATGGGCTGACATCTGCTTGCAAAAACCAGCATAAATACATAAACTCTGAAAAAAATAATGATGTAGCTTGCAAAATATATTGTCTATGCCGTTGTTTTGTGTCTAGCTTTATTCTCTCTCTCTCTCTCTCTCTCTCTCTCTCTCTCTCTCTCTCTCTCTGTTTTTCCATCTTTTCCCACACATGATTAACAGATTCAAAGCTGAAGAGAATCTCTCATTATGGAGGCAGCAGTGACCACATGGAAAATGCAACAGACTCTGCTATTAAGCAGTGCTATGTCGAACCAAGTTCCAGGACGTATTCTGCCTCAGCAACTTACTTGGCCACTTCAGGTTCTAGTCCCAGCTCCAGACAACAAACCAGACCTAAAGGTGTGTGGCATTGGGACTTCTGCTTCAGTGTACTTTATTATTTAGGAAGCATTTTTCGTGTTCAGAAGAAAGGAAGTCTGCAATGCATTGCTTTCATTTCTTACTTCCCTGATCATGGAAGTTGCCATGTTATCCCATGAGTTAATGCATTATACTTGTCAGTTGAGTACAGCATTTGCATGGGAGCAGGAAAACAGTAGGACATACAATGTGTGATTCAGCTTTCAATTTTTCAGAATGCCTAAAGGACTTTCCTCCTTTAGATGGGTGATGGTTAGACAGTAGCTTTAAAGACATGTTTTAAGTACTTGGCATGGTGTACAGTTGACTGTAACACCAAAAAGGGCTATGCCTTGGTGCTCTCCAGATGTGTTGAACTGTTGGCTAGGCAAGATAGGAGTTTTAGTCTACTTCTGGAGGGTGCCGGGTGGGAAAAGCCTGGGGTGCGATATTGTATAGGAAAGCTTTTCCTTCTGCTTCAGTTACAATCAAACGTATCTCCCATGGTTTACCCTCTTTACTACATTTATTTTATTAATGTGTGTGCTGCCCCATTTTCCAAAAAGCTGACAAATATTTACATGGCTCTGTGCACATTGTTGGAGCTGCATGGCATAGAAAGAGTGGTTTTGAGAACATTTATTGGAAAACCTCTCCTGCTAAGTGTTAAGCATTCCAAACAGTTTCCAACTACCCCACGCTTCCATCCTATGCCCTGCTGATGTGCACTCTTGAATCCCTCGATCAGTCAGCGTTTTTGTCAGACTTTTTAAGTGCCATTAGACTGTGTGACTCCTCCTAAAACAGATAGATTTTTGCAACAAAACTTTGGATCTTCTTGTATTGTCATATACCATTGATAAGGTTCAGAGCTGTGACTAGAACATGGCTGGTTTTAGCCATCTGTCTTGAGCATCACCTCCTTGTATCTTGCATTTTTCTCTCAAGGCCATAATTCAGATACTGATCTGCAAGAAAATGCCCCTGAGATAGAGCTTTCAAACAAGCAGCACAGTAAGTTAATTTCTATATTTCTTAGTCACAACAGAGAGGACAGTCCTTTGAAGTATAATGAAGAAGTCTCTTGTTCTGCAGTGAGAGTATTCTAGATAGAATTTTGCATTTTTCTTTCTAATTTGGTTCAACTTGAGGTGTGAGGCTCCTTTTAGATTCTTTAATGTCCCTCTACCTCTTTTTTCCTCAGCTTCCAGGCCAAACAGCTTAGAGAATAGTGAAAATGCATCCAGGACCAGCTCCCCTTTAAACTTGAGAGGTAAGGTCTGGTATACTATAGTCCAGTAAAATGCCACTGCACTGAAATTTTAGTGCAGTGAACCTTAATCCCAATAGGAAAGGAGTGCATGGTACCACACTGTGCTCAGCATGTGGTTTGCATTCAAGATCAGTGTTCAAACGTATGACCAAAATGTCCAGTGATCCAGCTGGAGTTCTGCTTGGGTCCAAATTGCATGGACGCTAAACCCAACACACACAAATCAGAACCTAGAGAGCTGCAGCTATAGAATAGTTAAATCCAGTGTCAAAAGTTACCTGTGAGTGAGTGAGTTACACTAGCTGTGAGTGTCCCCTGCTTTTTGGAAGCATATTTTGGTAGCACTCAAAGAAAACTTCTTCATTGAGTAAAAGAAAAAAGACAGTTAACTCTGATATTTCTAAATTCCCTGACACAGGATCTTGGGACCATCTTCGTGGCAGATCAGAGAGTCTCAGCAGTGAAGATACAGTGCTGAGTAAGGATGTGCTTGGGTCATCTAGAGATGGCCTGTTTTATCCCACCTCTTCTGCTGTTGCGGGCTCAAACACTAAGCACAGTACCTCCCTTACAAGGAACAACTTGTTCTCGTATGATATACCTCCAAAAAGTAACCAAGCCCAGGTGCCGTCTGTTAGGAACCGATCCGCCTCTCCGGGCAGTGAGATGGTAACCTTGGAAGAATTCCTGGAAGAAAGTAACAGGCTGTCTCCCCTGAATGTAAGAACAAACTTCTGTCTGTGGTGGGATCAGAATTGATGACATGCAATGAATAGATCTACTAAGAGAAGTGGCCTTGAATTCCATTAGTTTTGATATGTGTGTTGAATCCAGTAGTAGAATTTATACTGATTAATATTAAATGGAAGGATAGTGCTCCATCATTCCATTAGAATTCATTTTCAATATCCACTGAAATACCCTATGCTGTTTCAGATTAATATCCCACAAGAAGCAGTGTTGCAACACAATAAGGTGTGTAAATTACTGTCAGGAGAGCTACAGTGGTACCTGGAGTCATGAACTTAATCCATTCCACAACTCTGGTCGTGACCCAAATTGGTCATGAGCCAAGTCACATTTCCCCATAAGGGTCAATGTAATAAGGTTAATCCATTCTGTAACTATTTTTTTGAAGAAAAGTGACAAAGAACAACCAAGATTGCAGCCATCTCTCCCCCCCCCCTCACCCCCAAGCACAAGCACGATCACACCAATGTTCCCTAGATGAGCACAGCCATAAATGGGCGCAATCACGGGCACGCTGGGTGGGGAGATGGGCACGATTGTCACCCAATGCAGAGTTCACTACCCGAGTAAAAATTTTCTTAAATTTTTGTTCGCGACCCGATTTGGTCGTGAACTGAGGTGTTTGTGAGCTGAGGTACCACTGTAGATGAGTGTATGACATCTGTAGTCCTTGGGGGGAAATCTAAATTCCCCGAATTCAGTGTTTCCATCAGGCAAGATACTGCCCATTTGTGCTGAGTTAAAGGGTGTGTGTCGAGGGTGGCTGGTTTATATTTTGCTGATTTCCACATGGCTATTTTAAATCTATGCCGTGGGCCACCAACAGGACATGGGTAATCTCTTTATGTTCTACATGCAACTCAGTAGAGAAATCAATGTTTATGTTACTTTTCTCTGATAATAGGATCATAACTTTTTAAAACCAAGTGATCATATTGGGTCAGGTCTCTGCCCCCTGCAGTGAAGGTTTGCAAATTATGCACTGCTTCTCTGATATTCATAAGAAACCGCTTGGAATCTTACACAAGGCAGTCCTATGACTGTGACTGCACAAGCACTGCTCTTTAAAAACATTCTAGGTTTTAAACATTTTAAATTATAGTATTAAATTTATATCCCACTTTCTTCCCTCATGTGAACCCAAGTCAGCTTACTTAATCCTTCTTCCCATTTTAACCTCACATAATCCTGTGATGGAGCTTAGGTCAACTGGCCCAGTGAGCTTCATGGCCCAGTGAAGAAGAGAACCCAGATTTCCCAGTTGTCCCCTGACCATGCTGCTACCCCTCCCAAAACGTTTGCATTGCAGGGTGTGTTTGTGTGCCCACTTGTAAGTAAATTCACTCATGGGTATGACTAATAATGCACCTTTTGCACTGTGAGTGCTTGTGAATAAATTGGTGTTGGCAGCCCATTAAAACTAATTTGCACTATCATTTTGGTTATGAGTAAACTACCTGAAGCATATTTTTGTGTGATTTCATAGAAACCTAAATTTGTATGTGCAAATGTAGAGTTAAGGCATTTTTTTTAGCTCTAAATCCTTTTATTTGTTTTTAAAGGAAACCTCCAATAGAGATGACTTGTTGGGTGACTATTTCAGAAAAGCGAACGAATCTTCATCTGTTGGAAATCAGCTTTCTCAGAACAATCGGAAAGAGGCAACCAAGATGCCAACCAGTTATGTCACGCCAACCATCAAAATGCCCAGTACTAACGAAGATGGAAGGTCAGCTAAGCCAGGCCATTATGTCAAACCAAACTTCAGGCCAGCTGAATCAGAGCCCCCAGCAAACCCTGCTGGTTCCTACAAGCTTACTCAAGCATCTCAGAGTCAGGCCAGCAGGGGACCAAGGCAGGGGGCACAGCCTCAGCAATGCAGCAGCATGAGTCGGCATAGCTCATCTCTAAACCGTGCATTCAGCCTGGCCTCAGCAGACCTCCTTCGAGCCACTGGGCCAGAGGTATACAGGCGCTATGATAGCCTCCCGAAGCCTGTGACAGCAGATATCCAAACGGGTCAGGACTCCGACAGGCCTCAGCCTCTCCAGGTCCCTTTAGCTTCTGGCTCTCAAGTCTCTCTGCGAGAGAGGCCGCAGTCTGCAAAGGTGTCGGGTTCTTTGCAAAGTGTGGATTCTCGCTGTCGACAGCTTGATGTTCGGCGGCTCTCTCTAGCTCCTCCAAAAGATGACAGATCACCCTTGTTCCCTCCAGTTTCATACACTCCCACCACGTCCAAGGATGATCTGAACTCTCAGACGCAGGAACACATGAAGGGTGCAGAGCAGCACTGTTCCCTTCCCCAGTATGCTGCGTCCAGAATCAAATCTAAGCTGGCATTGCGGCCTGGAGAAGTGGCCACCGTGGCTCCTGTCAGAATTGTTTCTGGCAGCACAGAGGGGGGCAATCCCCAAGCACTGGGGCCGAGCGACACTTCCTTTGCCAAATGTCGGAGTCGGTCACCTGAAAATAAAAGCCTAGCAGGGGTCACTGAAGAAGCCAACAGAGGGGTTGGCCCCAAGAACCCGCCAACATCACCTGATCCCCATGGTGATCAGCAGACTGTTTGGTACGAATATGGCTGTGTGTGATGCTTTCTCCCCCCTTACTGCCCTCATCCCATGTTCCCTAAGAGATGAACAGAATGTGTTTCACTACTGAAACGAGGTGACTTTGGAAGTCATGATTTCTCAAAGCACAGAGCCACCTACATATTGTCTCAGACGTCTTCTAGATGCTGACAGCAGAGAAGAACAAAATCCATTGGTGTAACGAAAGGGAAAGATTGCCAAATATGGTTGCTCTTGTGCCTACAAGACCACAAGGACGTTTTCATCATGCCCTCCTCTTCTTGCCCTCCCTCAAATCCAGGAATTATGCTGAACCACAGACGATTCTACCCAATGTTAATTGTCTGGAATGTACATTAGGCTGACAATGGATGCATCCCATGATGCATGCTGGTTTGCTCCTCCTGTTCTTCATGGCCTCTGTATCACACACACACGGGCTTTTCCGCCTGCACAGAGCCTTTCGTTGGGAAGCTTCTATAGCTAAGCATTCATTTTGGTCTTAATTGGAAAAATTTGTGTGTGTGTGTGTGTGTGTTTCTCTGAACTCAAGCCTTATTGAAAATGCAGTAGACACCTCCCTCTGTTATTTTACAGTGTCAGGTTCTTTTTGCTAATCTGGAAGTCTGTTCTTGGATCTGGTAAACAGCTGCTGCTTAAATGCAGGATGCCTCAATCCCCTGTTCTGGTGACTGTTGCAGTATGTTAGAGGCCTGTTAAAAGTCCTAGCCTTTCCCCGCCTGCATCTGCACTGTGGAGCAGTTGAGGTGCTGTCTCTCCCCCCCCCACCCCCCCCCCGGTATATATACACATATTAATGTACTATGGAAAACACTGGAACTGATGCACCTTTAAATGGTGAGTCTCTATGCACTAGATTGTCTTGTTTACTAATACATACATTAAATCACTGTGTGGTTCTGTTGGGAACCCAGAGAACATGGTCATTCTGCTTGTCTTCTAACGTACAGTTGCCTGTATCCTAAATGATATGTAGCAAATTAATTTGATGATGCTCATGGCTGCTGCAGTCCGCAGACTAATCTGGCTTATAGGATCCTGTCTCACCTAGTAGTTGAAGATTTGAGTTGTAGCTTCTGACTTGATCTGTGTAGAAACCAAAATGCATTTATGATGCACATGAAATAAATCATTTTTATTAAATCATATTTATACACAAATGGAATCTTATACACTTCAGGAATTTTGTTGACTGCTTATGTTTATCTCACATGTATGTGTTTCTGGGTGTTTTGCTTGTACATTTTCTTTGTAAGAGATTAACAAACGTGTAAGTGTTCTAAGTTCATGACTTACTATAGTGAGAGAACACAAAATCTGTAACAATTGCACAAAACCAGTGACTAGTGTGTTTCATTGTGTGTAGCTATCACATTGTAAGAAGAGCAGGATTGTCTATAATAAAGCCTTTTAAAAATACATTTCTGTCAGTGTCATCTCCCAGGAGCGACTGCACTACTAGACTTTGCCAGAAAAGTTTATGGCTTAGCTCAATCAAAGTCAAGAGATACGAGAAATGTATATCTCTGTGCAGGACTGTTTAACAGAAATAGGGTTAGAATCATATCATATTATCAATTATAACAGTGTAAAAAATAAAAACCTTGATATATGAAATCTAAAAATTATGCTGAACAAGGCCAAGCACAGTCCAACAGTTTTCCTCAGTGGCCTAAAAAAGTCACTTGGCTTGAACTGTAGCTTCAGTTTGGGCTGAAGGATCCATAAAAAGTACAGCCATTCTTTTTTAAATTTTAAAAATTAATTTTCTATCTAAAATACAACCAAAAAGCATTACATTTAAAATAAAAAACATATAAAACATACAGTTAAAATAGTTCTTACAATATGGTGTCTCTCACCCCCAACCATCAGGACCAGTGATACATGTTACAAATAATTAAAAACAAAACACCTTGTTCAACCATTTCAGGACATTCCCCCCTTCCAAAACTGTAGTG
Organism: Varanus komodoensis; assembly: GCF_004798865.1. Classification (NCBI taxonomy): domain Eukaryota; kingdom Metazoa; phylum Chordata; class Lepidosauria; order Squamata; family Varanidae; genus Varanus; species Varanus komodoensis. The sequence continues at coordinate 45,000,980 of NW_025335761.1, read as the reverse complement.
ATTCTTTTGCTGGCTCAAATCCTTTCCCCTTTTTAAAGACATAATAAATACACCCCAAATGTCATTAAACTTGTTTTTCTTTATATGCCCTTCCCTCACTTTAATATCACATGTTAATTTATCATTAATAACTAGAGACAATTGGTATAGGATGGGATAAAAATATCCTAAATAAATAAATCATAGCTAAAAGTACAACCACCCTAGATAAAAAAATTGTTCAGTAAGAAACTTAACTGTGGCTAACAATAGCATTCAAAATGCATTCTGTACCATCCTTGTCCCTTTGCTGGAACAATTTCAAGGCTTGCGTGAGGAAAAGATGCACCATTCTGGCTTTCTTGTCATCTTGCTTTTATGGCTGTTCAAGAGTAGGTAGTTTATGCCTAATAAAACTTTAAGATATTCTGATGTTATTTCAAAAATAGGCTATCAGAGATACAAAGAGCAGGCAAGCAAATATTTCAAATTCATGTTGTTTACTTCTTTCTTCAGCATGAATGAGATAAAGAAGGCAACAGTAGAGATACTCCTTTTTGCATTTGAGCGTGTTTAATTTATGATTACAGGTAGAAATGGAGTGTCAGGGTTACTCTTGATGAAAAGGGGAGTCCTGTGGCCCCTAGAAAGCATCTGAGAGCCATGGGATTCTTTACCTTTCCAGATCTGAGAGTAAGAAACAGTTTCAACCAAGTGACTGAGAATCCATGCCCTTTCCTCCTGCTGCTGATGCAGAATCACACTGGCTGCTTCTCTGAGGTTGGAAAATCTAGGATTGGGGCTGAGAGGGGGGCTGAAAAAGGGAAAAGACTGGGGCATCCAGGTGATTACTCTTTCCATCCTCTTCCCCAGTGCTGCAGCTAAGATGGCCTAGATGTGCCATTTAGCTGAATTGCACTGTAGAAAGAAAGGGAAGATTTGCCTCTGCTGCTCCTCCCAGCTTACACTAGATGCTCATAAGCTGCTTTCAGGGGTTTATGGGCCCTGAGGGCACATTGAGTACCTTTGCACCCTAAATGATCCAATTCCTGTGTGATGTTATTTGATTTCAGCTTTCATCTCCCAAGTTGTTACCATACTCCATAATAACTTGGGAGTGCTTCCAACCCCTTTAAGCAAGTGGCAGATCTCTTGCGGTTGCACATCCTCCACTCACCCCATGACAAGTTCTTTTCACAGTTCAAGGGCAGAGAGGAAGAGCCAAATGGAGACATTTTTTTATCATTCTTCATCGTCTTGACCCCTCACAATTAAAGTTGGTGAGAAAATCCATTATCATTACCCTTATAGACCAAAGAGGATTTGTTGATCTAAAGCACTTTAATAGTTAAATCTCTTTTCCTGTAGCATGTTCCAAATTTAAGATGAGGGTCCCTCCCCCTTTTCTCCATTGTTTTTTTCCTTCCAACATACAACTGCTTTTCCCATGTTTACATTAACAACTTTATCAAAGGTAGCAGCACTTGGCAAGCCTGCTGCTTCTCAAGCTTGGTGTATACGGTTTGCAAGGAAGACCCAAAGCAGGGTTCCCATGGTTTGTTTAGGGAGTTATTTTTACCAGCTCAATAGTAGGGTGCCCATGTTTGGAGATTCTCAAGGACAGTCACATCCTCTCTCTGGGTGTATCACAACTGGAAGCTCCAGAGATGTCACCTCATGGACCAAATGGTTCTGATTGCTTGGAGGGGGAATAAAAGAAGGGCTCTTGGGCCAGGTGGGGTCCCATGCTTTGGCAGAGGAAGAGACACCTGCTGTCGGAGGTCCTGCCCATTGCTTCCGAGAAGACCTATTAAGTATGTTGTTGATTGTTAGGTTTTAGATCAGCTAGTTTGTTATTTTAAGGTCTGGAGTGGCCAAATGGTTGGGGGGGGTCCCTGAATTTGTAGATTGTCTGTTGTAAGCTGCTATCCAGCTTCGCCTCCCATTCCCCTTCCCTGTGTGTGTGTGTGTGTGTGTGTGTGTGTGTGTGCCTTCACCTTTCCAGACTCTGTGTGTGTGTTAGTTTAATAAAGTTTCCATTTTCCCCAGATCTTGGGTCAGCGTGTGCCGAGTCAGAGTATGTTTATTTTGCAGAGCACAGGGGGTGCTTTCCTCCCCCCCCGCCCCAGATTGCCCGGAGGTGGAGACTCCTGGCAGTGGCAGTGTTGGTGTGGTGGCTCACCACTACAATCCTAGTGCAGTGGTTTTCAACCACCAGTCCATGGACTGGCACCAGTCTGCAGGAGGTTTCCTGCCAGTCTTTGTGGGGGGGGGGGGGGAGACACATCCTGCTCACTGTGAACCGGCCTAGGGGCTGACTGTACTCCACCACCTCTTCCTCGGCATTGCATTTGAGGGGGGTGCACTGGTGTTACTGGGAGGGGGGGCAAGGAGGGGAGAGAGCTTGGTGGGAGCCAGCTAGCAGCCACACTGCACATATTTGGGTATTTTGTTCTTTTGTTGGCATTTTTTGTTGCTCTGTTTCTGGTTGTTTTGAAGAATTTTAATTTTTTTGGTATTGTGTTTGGAAACTAATACACAGAATACTGTATCGTGTGTGGTTCTTTCTGTTTCTGCCTCAGCAGTCCCAAGATGGTTTTCCTGTTTTCACTGATCCCTAGCTCTGGAAAGGTTGAAAACCACTGTCCTAGTGTAGCCAGCTTGTTGCAAACAGAGGCATACTTTGCACATGGTGCTAGTCCAGCTTTTATTTAACTTGGTGGACCACATTACAATTAACAGTGCACTGAAAATAAGTCACAGCAAGCTGGTTGTTCAATCTCTATCCTGTATAACACTCAGCAGATGAACAGGCACACAGAAGATGATCTACCCACAGGCTGTGGCTTGTTTTCGTTCTCAGTATTCCTGTCCTCTCTTGACCTGTATCCCATGAGCCTTTGTGGCACAGCCTCAGTAGCTTGCCTCACTATTGAGTGGAGAAAGGGGGGTTTGTTTTCACTTTTCCCACACAGTGTTTTGAAAAATTTATTCTCTGTTGGAGAGAAATGTTAACATTGCTCTTTTCACCTTCAGGGAAATTCACCTACTTAGTTTAAAAAAAAAAAAAAACCTTTAAGGGTGATATATGCCAATTCACTAAAGTGCAGTAGTTACTGTAAATTGTACAAGCCTCCCTGAAAGTTTTTTTAAAAATTTAAATGAACCTGAAGGTGGGATAAATGCTAAATTTGCATAAGTTTCCCCAAAGATGGAAAAATAGGGCTTTTTAGGGAGACCACTAAGTGAAGGAGTAAGTTGACAAGTGTCATGTATTGGATTGGAGGGTTGCCGAGGGAGCAGGGAGGCCAGACTAGCAAGCAGGTGGTTCTCTTTCCTGGGGGGCTCTGCAGCCCGTTCCAGCAAGCTGTGCCTAAGCCAGTCTGCTTGGTTTGCATGCAACAATCTCTCTCCACCATCCCACTAGAATGCCGCCCCCCCCCCCATTGGTTTTCCAGCTTCAGAGTCGGGGAATCCCAACTATCCTGTAGCCCCTCAGATAAAGTGTAGAAGCCATGGGGTTACTCCCTTCATAAGTGAGGATTTGCAAAATTTCTACAGAAAAGATTTCTTTGTGTGTATTATTAACTTCTTCCATCTCTGTGCACACATAGATAGATAAATAAATGGATTCACACAAGCATTCTGCTATTTTTAAACTCTGGCTTTAGTGGTGCTGTTATCTGCTGGGTGTTTTGATGATATTTATTTCACTTTGTTTTAAATCTCTGGTAAAAGGTGTTGGTAATTATTGTTGCTGCTTCTTTTTATTATGCATTGCCTTTATATCCCACTTTTTCCTCTTGTGAGGCATCCAAAGTCGCTTGCAAGGTTTTCCTCTGCTCCATTTTACACTCACAACAACCTTGTGAAGTAGGTTAGGCTGAGAGACAGCAAGTGGCCCAAAGTCCAGCTGTGAACGTCATGGTCAAGCGGGGACAAGAAGCCAGACATCTTGATTCCCTGCCCAGCACTCTTAATTATCACAGCACACTGGTTCTGACAGATGAATTAAATAAAATAAGCAATGAGATATGATAGAGCTAGAACAACATAATCAAAATCAGCAAGAAGTTGAAACACTGTGCGGAGAAAGTTAAAGCATTTTGGCCATTCTGTTTTGGAAAATTACAACTATGTCACTAACATTAAGAAAACTAAGATCATGGCATCCAGTCCTATCACTTCCTGGCAAATAGATGGGGAAGAAATGGAGGTAGTGACAGATTATACTTTCCTGAGCTCCAAGATCACCGCAGATGGTGACTGCAGCCAAGAAATTAAAAGATGCTTGCTCCTTGGGAGGAAAGCTATGACAAATCTAGACATCACCCTGCTGACAAAAGTACGTGTAGTCAAAGCACAATGTATGACTGTGAAAGTTGGACCATAAGGAAGGCTGAGTGCCGAAGAACTGAGGCCTTTGAATTGTGGTGCTGGAGAAGACTCCTGCGAGTCCCTTGGACTGCAAGGTGATCAAACCAGTCAATCTTAAAGGAGATCAACCCTGACTGTTCTTTAGAAGGCCAGATACTGAAGATGAAACTCAAATACTTTGGCCACCTAATGAGAAGGAACAACTCACCCTGATGCTGGGAACAATTGATGGCAAAAGGAGAAGGGGGCGGCAGAGGATGAGGTGGCTAGATGGAGTCACTGGGGCAGTGGGTGTGAGCTTCGGTGGACTCCAAGGGATGGTGGAGGACAGGAGAGCCTGGAGGAATGTTGTCTATGGGATTGTGATGGGTTTGACATGACTCTGCGACTAACAACAGCACAAGAGATCTATACAAATCAGAAATGATGTACAGAGATTGCATAGCGACATCTCCCTTTCCTTGCCCTACCAGGTTAGAATACTGGGTAAAATAAACAAAGAAAAAGTATTTCCTTCCATAACACACAATTAAGACTTCAAAAGCAGAAAAGACACATGGATTGGTACTTGCTCTTGTCGTACCACCATCCAATAACATGTACTCTGAGGAAGAAAATTAACTGATAATGAGGGTATACAATAAAATAGGAATCACAAGTGGAAAAGCCTAGACAGTAAGAACAATTGTTTCAGATCCCCAGCTGAAAATCAAATGTTCTTCCTATGATTTTGAAAGATTGTGAAGATAGTGCCAGCTGAATATTCTGGGTAGATTATTCCCAAGGTAAGATGTAGCCAAGAAGGCGGCTCTTCTCCACTACACCTCTTCATTTGGTGTTCCTAACCTGGTGCTCTTCAGATGTTTTGGACAAAAGCTGCCAGGATTCCTGATCACCAGCTGGTGCTGACAGAAGCTACCATCTAGAGCATCTGGAGGGCATCAGGCTGGAGTAGATTCCCTGGAGAGGATCTTAAGACTGAAATAGGCATATATGAAAGAAGCTAATTGTTTGCTGTCCCCCTGAACCATTAAGGGACATCCATATTGATGCATTGGGAAGTGGCATCCTCAGGCGCAGAAGCTGTATGCAGCTGAATACATAAGCCTTTTATTGTGGCCAGCAAGTTTCCTCTGGAAGAAGCAGGAGGCTGGGCTGGATGTTGGTCTGAGCCAACAAGGCTGCTCTTCTGTTCTGTAAGACAAGAACAGCAGCTGAATGTAGCAAGCACAACTTCTGCTTTTGCTGCTCCTCCTCCTCAGCCTCACCGATAGCTTAGCTCTCTGCTGGGAAGTGGTTAGTCAGCCACGCGCCTCAGTCATACTTGAGAGAGGTAGAAGCTTGTGCTGCTCCTCAGGCACAGAGTTTGCATCTCCCTCCCATACACCGTGCTTCCGTACAGGTGAGCTTTCCTTTCTAATTTTAGGTAACAGCAGTGATCTAGCAGCAGCAATTTGAAGACTGTATTTCTTGGTATTTCTAAATCTTCACAAATAAGGAATTCATTCAAGCTCTTCTCTCTGAGAGTTTTAAGAAAATGGGGATGAGTTTAGCATAGCATCTCAATAATTGGGCATAAGAATTGAAAGAGCAAATACTGTGGATAGAGTATTACAAGGATGTTAAGTGTGAACTGTTTAAGTGTTCAAACAGGACATGAAGTTATGACATGATGTGCTTTGCTCCAGTTGAACTGGATCTCCCAGGGTATAGGAAAGGGTTCTATTAAGGCACCTGTCCTATGCACAGTTACCTGGGACAAAGTCTAACTGACAAAGTCTTATTATTCAGTGGGTATTATGTCTGAGTAAGCATAATGGGATCACACTGTACATTCCTTGTTTAAAAGAGCAGGGCTTAGATACAGATTTAGTTATCATTTGAAGATCTCTGTTAGAGTCTGGGATTAAAGTTACTCATGACTTACTTAACTGATTTAGAACCTCTGCTTGTAAGAGAACTACAGCAAATCCAACTCAAGAGGAAGCACACAAGTAGTCACTACCAAACAGCCGGCTGTTTTTATAGTCATAAAACAGTTTATAATTTTATATAAAATTTTGTATTTTATTTGATGTTGTAAGCCGCCCCGAGGCCTCGGCAAGGGGCGGCATAGAAATGTTTTAATAAATAAATAAATAAATAAATAAATAAATAGTCTGAGGCAGGCACAGAATTTACTAACTCCAGGCAGGTCTGGCTTGGAGAAATAGCCCGGAATTCAGAATGTGAGAGGGGCCAAGTTGTTGTGAAAATTCATGAAGGAGAAGCATGTATATGTATGTCTACATGCCATCCCAGAACATGAGCCAGCAAAAGACGTGCTTCTCTCCCCTGTGAATACTTAAAGGTGAAGCAGGGTTTTGTTACGTGCCTTCAAGTCACCTCCAATTTATGGTGACCCTATGAAGGAATGACCTCCAAAATGTCCAGTCCTTCAGAACCCTGCTCATCCCTAGTAAACAAAACAGGGTTAGCAAAAAGCTTGTTTTGTTTTTTTACTTAGGGTAGCTCCATCATTCTGACTCCAAATATTCCTTGCACGGAGCACAGCACTGTTGGTCTGTCTAGCTGTCCCCACTTGTCTCACCTTTGAGTCCCCCCCCCCGCCCCCTGCCTCTCTCTCCCTCTCCGGTTTTGTTACATAGACATATACCAGGAAACTTTGAGTTTGGGAGTTTCTTTTTTAATTAAATCTTTATTTGGAACAGCTGCACAATCAGGTAGTTATGACTGAGTGAAATATTTACTGTGGTTTTAAAAATCTTGATGGAAAGAAGAAGTTGTGCTTTGTCACCAGTTTTGACAAACCTGGTTTAAGATGTACATAAATGCCTAAACTGGGTCTGTAGAATTACTCTGGTGACATTTTACCTTAAGGAAGCACCCTTCATTGGCCTGATTACCAAATTTCTTTCGCTATTTCAGGTGGACTCCTCCAGACCAATCTTTACCACAAAGCCACAATGAGAGGCTGTAGCATTTCTTTTTTTGACATTTGTTCCACCAGGTCAGGAAGGGACCTTTGCCAACTCAGTACTCTCTAGGCCCTTCCTGTTCTCCTTAGTTAAAATCCGATTGTTTCCATCTCCTTTTGCTGCTGTCAAAGCTGACACATTTCCTCTGACAAATATAGTTAAACAAACACATCTGATATGTGGAAATATTTCACCCATCCATTCTTGCTTTCCCCCGTGTATTCTGCCAGTGCTGGGCAGTGGCGTGGCCAGCTGCGTGCAGCAGGAAATGTGTGCGACCCTCACATCCAACTTTGTGTAAAAAAGTTGTGCTCTGAAGAGTGGGAGAGCAGCAGAGTGGCCGATTCTGCCCATGACTTTTTCTGCATTCTGCCCAAGCCCCAGTGCAGAGTGCAGAGCTGTATGCACATACACTGCTCTCGTGTGTGTGTGTGTGTGTGTGTGTGTGTGTGTGTGTGTGTGTGAGAGAGAGAGAGAGAGAGAGAGAGAGAGAGAGAGAGAGAGAGAGAGCGAGAGAGCGAGCGAGCGAGCGAGCGAGCAGTGTCCTTGTAAAGTTCTATTCTGTCTTATGCTTTTGTAAGGAAAGTCCAATACAGGAAGCCTGAAAGGGAGCCAGTGTTATTTATCTATTTATTTTTGTTGACAATATTTAGCGCTTTTAGCATTACATTGCATTTATACCCCATCTTTTTTCCTTACAAGGTTTTTCCTTACAAGAAAGTCTTACAAGGTTCTCCTCTCCATTTTAGCTTCACAACCACAACCCTGTGAGGTAACCTGAGAGTCAGTGACTAGCCCAAGGCTACTCAGTGAACTGCATGTTTGAGTGAGGACCACAGCCAGACTTCCAGTCCAGCCCTCTAACTGCTACAGCACACGGGCTGTCTATACTATCCTTTACACACCCCAAGATGCAGCTTCCCTTGATGGAACAGTGATGGTGACTTTTTTGCTGCTGCTCTTCCTCCCTCCTATTCATGCAGCCACCTGGCTTCCCACTGTCTCCACCTGCAAGGGGGTGGAGGATCCCCACAGTCTAAGCTTGATGAGGCCTGGGTTGGGTGTGGATGACCAAGGGAAATGGGGTTATAGAGAGCTCAATTAAAATGTTGGCCCATTGCACACCTGCTGTGAAAAAGGCAAACTCTGTATGAAGCGTAGTTAGGAACGGCAGTGAAAATAAAACTGCCAAGGTCATACTCCCCTTATACAAACCTGTGGTGGAACCACACTTAGAATACTGTGTACAATTCTGGTCACCACAACTGAAAAGGGTGCTGTAGAGCTGGAAAGAGGGCAGAAAAGGGCAGCTAAAATGATCAGGGGGATGGAATGACTTCCCGATGAAGAAAGGGAGCTACAGCTGGGATTGCTTAGCTCACACAAAAGGTGAGTAAGGAGATGCATGACAGGAGTGTACAGAAGTGTGCATAGTGTGGAGAAAGTGGAGAAGGGGACAGTACTAGACAGTACTAAACCCCAGAGTCATCCCATGAAGCAGGTTTGGGATAATCCTTTGGGCAGATAAAAGGAAGGACTTCACACAGCATGTGGCCCAAGGAAAACACTTCCAAAAGCTGTAGTTACAGCTACCGGTCTGGAGAACTTTAAAAGGGTTCAGGTTACATAAACTCGTGGATGAGAAAGCTGCCAGCGGCTATGAGTTCTGGTGGGCTGGAGGCTTCCTGCAACATCCAAGGTAGTGTGCCCAGGGCTATTTTTGTCACAGAACACACCAGAACAGCGTTCCGGCACCATTTTTTCAAATGGATTTTACGAAGTGATTTTGAATCGCCGCCTATCAGGCGTAGCAGATCAGCAGCAAACAGCATTAACATAGTGCCTGCCCCTGCTTTTGTGTCTGCTATCTGCCATCTGATAGTGAGATAGTGAGGGCTGCTCGGCTTGGGACACTGCTCTGCTGCTCGGCTTGGGATTGGTGTGTGTGTGGTCGCGTGCTGAGTGCTTACTGCCAGCGGCGCTGTGAGTTCCGGCACCTCTTTTTTTTTTTTTTTTTAACAAAAAAAGCACTGAGTATGCCTGTGTGTACTGGCACACGCAGGCAACTTTTTGCACTTGGAGCAGCAAATACTGCATTTTAGAAATGGTCAATATAAGAGGGTGGGAACCTCAGGCGTGGGGCCAAAGCTGGTCCTCCTAGGGCCCCAGCCTCACACTTCAGGGGTCCCCCAGGTGGCCACGCACTTCTTCCGATCACTGAGCACTGGTTTCCCAGCTTTTGTGCAGCTTTTGCCACATTCCAAATGGTTGAAATGCCTGCCCCTTGCATAGGATCCCAGTATTTTTGCCTTTGACCCTACCAACAAACTACAGCCCCTGAGACTCCTGAAAAAATTGTATTCAGGCCCCAGGCTGAAAGAAGTTCCCCACTCCTGTTTTGTCGTGGTGACAAAGTGGTTGTAGATGCATTCCTAAGCCAACTGGCCTATCCAGGCCCTGCCTGTTCCCTTTGGGCAGAACGTGGACACCCAGCGAAAAGGGGGGGGGGGTGCAAGTGGTCCGGTCAGCCTGCAGTGGGCAGCTGTGGAGGGACTGGCATACCAACACTCTCTCTTGCACCACACACTGCTGGTGTGTTGTCTTATGGCTTGATCCTCTTTCTCTGTGCCTAACTTCTCACCCAGTTTAGGTGCTATATAGGTAAGGACATTAGCTGATGACCCTAGTGAGTGGGTAGGTTGGAACAGGAAAAGGAAGCCAAGGTGCAACACCCTGTTCTAACTGTGATGGGATGTCACCAGAACAAGGTCATCCTGGCAGACTAGCTCTGTGCAGGAAGGGTCAGCGTGGCACAGCATGGATTGGATTCAGATTTAGTTATATTTTGAATAGACCCACTGAAGTCCCTGAGACTTAAGCTGATGTAACTTGCTGTCAAGTCATCTCTGACTTACAGTGACCCAGGAATACTCATAATAGAAGCCCCTTTAGTTTCAGTGGGACTGATCTAAGCATGGCTAAATCTGGCTCCAACCCCAGATATTGTTGCCCAGAGGTGGGCAACAGTGAGAGGGTGCCATGCAGTGCCTGGCTGTTCATCACTGAAATTTGGAGACAAACAGCTCCACAGTTCTCAGCTGCACTAAAAGGTAAATTCTGCTTTTAGTTTGTGAGCTAAATTGGACAATTTACTGATCTGTAGTGACCACAGAGCACTGAACACTTCTAAACAAGCTAAATTTGACTATTTTTTTGTGCGTAGGCAGTGCTTTTTTTGTCGTAGAATGCACCGGAACAGAGTTCTGGAACCGTTTTTTGGCAGATTTTCCAAGGTTTAAAAGTAACTTTTGAAAATTTGATGTTTGGTCCATGTGGATTTGAATCGCCTTGTCAAGCATAGCAGGTTGGTGGCAAAATCATTAAAATGGTGCATGCAGGCAGCTTGTGTGTCGAATCCGATGCATGCGTACTTCGCACTGGTTGTGATGGTGCTGCTCGGCTTGTGGCGCTGCTCGGCTTGTGATCGGTCATGTGGTCGCGTGCTAAGTGCTTACTGCGGACAGCGACCATTATGTTTCGTTACACAACTGACATGTGTGGGTGTGTGTACAGTGATTGACTATGTGCAAAAGGTAAATAATTCCATGAGTTTCGGCACCTTTTTCTTACAAAAAAAAGCACTGACGGTAGGCACCCATTTTTTCCCCAGAATTGCCACTACCACCCTGCAGTGCGGTAGGCACCCATTTTTCTTACTGCTCAGTACTGTGAGCGGTAGGAAAATGGGGTTCAAAATGAAAAGGGAGATATTCTGATAGCATAGATATGCTGTGCAATCTGATTACTTTAAAGGGAGGAGCACGGAGATAAAGGTCAGGGAAGCTCCCCTTCTGTCACATTCTGGAGACTGAGCCTCCTGGCTGCAGGTTCAAAAGGGCCAAGGCCGTCAGCAGAAACAGACATTAGGCAAAAGACAAGGTTGCAACTGCGCAGGTCACATGCAGCAAGGAGCCCAAGCAAGACAGCAGGCAGAAAGACAAACAGCGTTCAGTGCAGCAATGCTAGCACCTGCAGTCACTCAAGGTTGCAATTTGGAATCAAGGAAAGGGAACCTGGATTTGAGAAGGCCTTCCAGCAACTCTTCCAGCTCCCAACCTCTTCTCTTATGCAGAAACTGCTAGACTCCACTGATGGTCCAACCACAGCTTTTTAGCAGCTTCCAAAAAGAGTATGCCTGCAAAGGGATCCCCTACGCCTGAGTAGCTAGGTGCTTTTTCTGTGCTCAGGGAGTCTGGCCTGCCTCTTCAGTTTACAGCACTTCCAGAAACCTGATGGTCTCTTCTCTTTTCTGCCTTCAAAGAGAATCCTCCTGCTCCTCCTTCTCCTCCTGTGAGGGTAGGTTCTGGGTGAGCATTGCTGTGTGCCCAGGCTCTCCAAGCCCTTGGTGGGTCCTACGCCTCAGAACATGACACCTTCAACCTTTCATTCTCCCTCCTCACCACCTCTGTGTTATTTCTGCACCCAAAGCAAGCTGAGTATTGATTGGATTATCTTTCTTTGAAGTGTGCTTTTTGTCATTTTGTGTCAGATGCTATGGCTATGAATGGAGGCCACAGTCCAGCTATTTTGCAAACATTTTGTATCTGATCTTGCTCTGATGAGGAAAATGTTGCATTCCATAATTCCGTCTTCATATGGGTGTCAAGAGATCTTTTCGGTGTTCCATTGCCCTTTGCGTGAGGTCTGCTATAGATCTTAACGACTGATTCAGCAAAGGCTAGGACTAGTCATGAAAATCCATTAGTCATCTGCCCACTTTTGTTCTCTTAAGGAACAAACTTCCTGTGAGACAAGAACAGCACACCCTTGATTGTATCTGCATTTCGAAGTATACCTAAATAACTTCTTGAACATTTATAAGAGAACATGTGAAACATTGCTAAGAAATGTTAGAGCAAGCCATCATTTCAAAGCTGAGCAGCTGTTTCTGAGCCACGCAGACTTCCAAAGCCCGGGGTGCCCAGCAGATCTTTCTGTTTTTAATGAAAGAAGGGGACTGCTGCAAGTGGGTGGGCCATGTTGTCGGAGGAGAACTCTTACTCTTCAGGAACCAGATAACTAAGGCAGAATGCCTTGGGGATCAAGCATTCATGCTTAGCTATCTGGTTCCCGGTAACCTTAAGGGCTCAGATGTTAGGATGTGGAAGCACTCTGCAGTGCAGTGTGTGTTCTAAGCATCCAATTCATTCCAGGGGCCAAAGCGAGAACACTTTCCCCCATTGTCCACTCTGGGAGATGAGAGGCTTCAAAATCAAAGGTTTCAAGGCAAGCAAGCTTGGGTGATTTCAAATGTCTCTTAAAAACCCTCCTTGCTGTTTGTCTTACCAGCAATGCATCTCAGCAACTGGGCAATTTTCTTGTTGGATTCACACAGTGTATGAGCCTGTGCAAGGTTAGCCTGTGAGAAGTCAGCAAAGTGATATCCCAGGTCACCTGGGATTTCCCCTAGCAGGACAGGACCACTGGCTGAATCCCGTGAGCCAGAAGCTCTGGCCCATGAGAACGGGGAGAAAGGAAACAAGTGGGGAGATGAAGAAGACCAAAAAATTATAAAAATTCATGTCTAGCTTACTATGCTGGTAAAAAGGGTAATGAATCAGGCAAACATCACATGCTCGGAAAGTCATCAAACAGAGCTGCTCCAAACAGTTTTAGTCTTACCAGCTGGCGGACAGGCTGACTGGCCATTTGGCGTGTGACAGCATCTGTGCAGCAATAGTAAAAGCGATGGAGCAAGGAAGAGATCTTGGGGTATTTATTTATTTTTATATATATTTAAAACCTCTTTATACCATCCCCCCACAGACGTCTCAGGATGGTTTACAACAAATTAATACAATAAAATAAAAATAGGAGTAACAGTTTCACAGCATCCGATGTTAAAATAGAACCACTAAATAAAACAGATTAACAATTAAAATACTGGGAGAATAAAAGGTTTTCGCTTGATGCCAAAAGGATAGTGGTGGGCAGCTCAATTAAAATGTCAGCCCAGTGCGTGGCTGCTGAGAAAATGGCAAACTCTATGCTAGGCATAATTAGAATGGAATAGAAAATTTTATTTATTTAATTTCTGTACTGTTCGATAGCTGATGCTCTCTATTAAGAAAATAAAACTGCCAGAATTTTATTTCCCTTATATTAAACTTTGGTGCAACCGCACTTGGAATATTGTGTAACGTTCTTGTCACCTTACCTGAAAAAGGACATTATTGAGTACAGAGAAGGGCAATAAAAATGATCAGGGTCTGGAGCAGCAACCCTGTGATGAGCGACTGTGACATCAGGGATTGTTCAGCTTAGAAAAATGGTAAGGGGAGACATGATAGAGGTATTTAAAATTATGCATGGTGTGGAGAAAGTGGAGAGGGAAATATCCCCCCCCCCCATAACAAACCTGGGATTGTCTCATCTTTATCTGTTGAGGACAGATAAAAGGAAGCACTTCTTCACTCAACATACAGTTATTTTATTTATTTATTTATTTAGCAGACTTATATGCCGCCCCATTCACCTTACAAATAAATAAATATCACTAATACAATAAAATATAGTTGGAGACATCCTGGCCAAAGTTGTTAAGTGAAACTTAACAACAAAGGGAAGTGGCGATGGCCACCAGTCTGGATGGCTTTAAAAGGGGACTGGGCAGATTCACAAAGGAGGAAGTTCTCAGTGGAAACTCACCTGGCTGGCCAGATGTGGCCTGCCTGCATACGCCTGTTGCTGAGGAGCTGGGCAGGAGGAGGTCTTGCACCCATCTTGCTTGAGGGATCCTGTGGGCAGCTGGTTTGCCACCGTGTGTATAGAATACTGGACTAGGTAGACTTTGATCTGATCTGGCATAGCTTTTCTTATGGTCTTATGTATTTTATATTCTTAACCAAGGGCATCCTGAAATAAAGTACACCAAATGTCTATTGAAATGCATTGTGTCATTCCAAATGGCCATAAGAAAAAATTGGAATATGTTGCTAACCATTTTCTAGTCATACCTGTAAAACTATACTTTTAGTTTTCAAATACCTGCTTACAAAGTAGTTTCAGGGAGCACCACCTAGTAAAAGTGACAGCAGAACAACACAGTGATATGCTGACTATTTCAAATGCACTGAGAAAATGGAGGGATGGCAAACATGTCTGTTCTTAAAATCTGTGCCTGCTTCACTCTCCAGACTCCCTTTACAAATCTAGAAAACCGTTCTGAATGATCATCGCAAAACTTCTAATGAGACTAGCAACCTCACAAAAAGGAACAGGGGTCCCCCAACTACTCGTGAGCCCAAAGCATCTCAAGATGCTCTGTTTGATGCCTGCTCCACAAGACTGGCCCCAACCCACAGTATGACTATGATGTGTCCTTTGGAATGGCCACAGGAATGCACTGGGGAGAGACCAGCAGCCTCCCAGGAGTAGGAAGCTCCCAAGCTGCTCCAGCTGCTACTCTCATTCCAGTGCATTCCTTCCAAGGATTTCCTGTGACCATTTGGAGCAATGCAATGCATTCCAATTGCCCTTTGGATTTAGTACGTCCCACACACAGTGGTATGTTTTATTGTCATCTGTGCCTGATGAAACAAGTGCAGAGCTAGTGTGGGGAATCAGCAGTGTGTGGACAGAGGTCCAGAGGACTGAAGCTCAGTCCTGATCAGTATACAGTGGATGATTCTGTTATAAGACCGTCAAGAGATGCTAGTAGTTGGACAGCATATAAAAGCTATGAATGAATGAATGAATGAATGAATGAATGAATGAATGAATGAAGCAAGTTCAGGCTCTGAGAGGTGGCATTCCACCTGATTGTGGGGGCAGCTGAAAAGCCCTGCTCTACCCAGCTTTGTCACCTGAAATAGACTGAGCGGGATGGCATCTCTTTGCAGCTGACCAACAAACAAAATTGGCAAGACTCTTGTGGATGGGGGAATTATTGTACATACTGCTGCTTTTTGATGAAGGATCAGTAGCTTCAGGTTGTGCAGAGCACAGCCTATCCAGGTCATACCTTGGGAAAGTTTAAAAGAGCTTCATTGGCTTCTCATGTGCTTCCAGGCCCAATTCGAAGTGCTAGGATTAACTTTTAAAGCTCCAGATTAACTTTTAAAGCTCCAGAGACCCAGGTCCTTGAAGGAGCCCGTCTCCCATGCAATCCTGCTAGCCCTTTTGAATCATTTGCAGAGGCCCTGCACTTTGTTCCATCCTCCTTAGAGGTGAAGCAGCTGGTTACCATAGAAAAGGGCTTTTGGGCCATGATGCCCTGTCTGTGGAATGTTATCTTTCAGGCACCAGAAAAAAAAAACTAATTTTATTCTTTCTGGATTTTAAATGATAGACATATGAAAGTTTATCTGATCAAACGGAGTTATTCTGATGGTTTGGAGCTGGGGTTATGTGTGGTTCTATTGTTTTGATATTTTAATTATTTAAACAAGCATAGAGCCAATTCTAGAAAAGGGTGCTGTCTGCATATGTGATTGTCTGTCTGCAAAAAATTCCCCAGTTACATCACTGGCATTCTCAAGTATGACTGACTGAACAGCTCCTACCCACTGTCTGAAAGCTTGGTGAGTTGCTAGATTAGATGGACTAGTTAGCCACAAGTAACCTAGGTTACATTCATTTCTAAGAATCTCCTTTGCATAGGACTAAGATTAGATGAGGGTGAGTGGATCCAGGGTTTTGTGAAGCTTGGATGAGATTCATTGAAATAAATTTGCAACTAATTTTAATTGGACTGTTTTGGGTCGAAATCTGGATCCAGCCAAGTAAATAAATAAAAAGCTATGTTGGGCCCAAATACAGATCCAGAAGACTATAGTATGGGAAATCTTGAAATTCTACAAAGAGAATTTTCTCTACACAAAAAAAATTCTTCAAGTGGTCTTCCTGTAGAATGCTGCCAACAGGGCATCCAGTATTCCAAACCAGAGGAAAATATGCCCAAACCTAACAGTATTAACCATACAAAAGAATAAGCCTCGCTGAACATTCAGATTTCTTTGGGGATGTGAGGTATGTCCAGCTGATTCAGACATGGCATGATGAGTGCCTTGAGAAAATACTATCTGACTAGATGCATCTCCTTGGCCATGGGGTTGGTGATGCCCTTTTTCAGTCACCACATTAGCTAAATACATTTCAGAATTCTCAGTGATACAAACTTTTTAGCACCTTCTGTTATCCTGAATGCAGCAAAAAGATGCACCACAAGAACTGAGAGATCCAAAGCAAAACTAGCTACAGCTCATGGAAATAAATCATCCACTATATACGCTCAAGGACTGGCTTTTCTGTTTCATTTCAGTAGCAATAATTGGATGGCCAATAGAAAGATCAGATGACTACAGTCTGGAACATCATGAATTTACCTGCCAATTAGCAGGCAAACAAATGAACAGCCCCCTTAACACATAAGCACCTTTCTTACATTCTAAATTAGGTTGGCTGCACATTTTGATATGGGTGGGGTTGTGCCCACTGGTTCCACCCCGCAGCTTCTGGGGAAACTGGCTCCACCCTGCGGTTTCTACCACCTAAATGGTAGGTGTGAGCATGGCTCCATATATGGAGGACAGTCCTCCATGTGCCCAGTGTATATGACGGGGACCTTGGGTCACAAAGGCTGATCAGACTTCACTTTGTTTCACATCTTTACAAGATTCAGCTGAGGAGTGGAATTACGATTGGGACTGTAGTGCAGGAAGACACAACGTGGAGCTGTTTTTCCATGGCTGCTGTTTGTGGGAACATGTGTGGGTAAGCAGATCTTTCTTGCCTATTTCATGAGACATATGGCAACAGAACACCAAAAAGGATTAAACAAAAGTAAGCATAAAGCACAATGGAATAAAAAAACCCAATCTGCTTGCCCAGAAAGCCGTGAGGTTAATGGGGTGCTCTAAAAATCCAATACATACATAAATAAATTTCACAATGTTTATATAAATGGACTCTACACCTCTAGGAAAGGATGTTTAAAGTATAAAAATAATTTTTTTAGAAAACTTATTACAAAGTAAAAACATTTAATCAGATTGCCACAGCTGTGCAAAATGCATATTCAAGTGTTCAATTAAACACAAAGCTGCAAGTATATATATTGCTATTATTAAATGATATGATACATCCATATTTAGACCATTATTTACAGTTCTGATTGATCTAGAATAGTTCTCTAAGAGCAGGCTAAGGTAGCATATATTTGGAAAGTAGCATTTGTCTTGGTTCTCATGATTCATGTCTGGCTTCAGCAGCTTCTTTTCAGACTGATTTCTATTACAGCATCATCCTTTCTAGGAGCATTTTCCTTCCAATTAAATGATTGAGTACGTGAGGATTTTATTCCGGTGAAAAGGATGTTAGTTGTTGGATGTTTGTTCACAGACATAATTGCCTTTTTTCTGGATATTGTACTATAATGCTTGTGTAAGTTGGCTGAGCTTCTGATAATTGCCAGGAAGTGGTGGATTGTGCGAGAGAGGCACGCTGTACCAGCCGAAGGAACAAGCAGGTTGATCCAGGGCACAAGTCTATATATGCTTAGATGGAGGAAAGGCCTACAGGTCCCAGCACGGCCCAACCAGCAAGAGCATCCTCTCAGTATTGCAGCTGATTCTGAGGTAATAGCACTTTAGGGTGCTACCAAAATCACAGGGATTCCCATGCCCGATTGTCCTTGCATTATGACAGCGAGCATTCTCAGCTGTCAAAATTCAAGGCTGATTGGAAGAAGTTCATAATTCTTTTTTGACAGAAAAATGCAAAGGCACATAAACTTTACATTATGGTGGACCCTGCCTTCCAAATTTTAACTCCTTCCACAATGCACTTCAAAAACAGAGCTCTGGAGCTGATTGCTGCTAAGCTGAAGCCAAGAGTTCTACCTGTGAAGTGTGAATGTCCCTCTGAGTAGAGGGTCGTAGGAACAACTGGCTGCAAACCCTCAAGAACAGGTGATCCATTTGCCCACAGGAGGAACCAGGCCCTGATGGCAAATCAGGAACTTGCTGGGATTGAAAGGCTTAGGTAGAAGACGATCTGTGATGGATTGTGGCACGGGGAGAGAAAATATTTACTTGCAGCCTAGAGGGGCACTGTAAAATGGGGATATCTGCTGGATTTGGCCAACAGGCCCCCCCCACACACACACACAGCATGCAATTGTCTGGGAATTGCATGCAGCTACCATGAATTCTACAATGCAGGAAAAGTGGGAAATAAAGAAATAAAATCCATTTCAGAACACTGTGGTTGACTGGTTGGTATCAAAAAGGCATGTTTCATTTCCCCCATTAGTGGAGTTATGTGGACTTTGAGATTTTATTTTGAACATTCTCAGTCCCTCAATTGTAAAATGGGAATAATAGCAATGTGCCCTTCCAGTGCTGAATGGGCAAACATAATAAATTTAACAATAGTGTCTTATACTCTGAGCTAAAATATTATATCTCTTGAGCAGCTGCAGTCCTGGCTCTGTTTGTTTAGGCAGACTGGTAGACACAATTCACTTAAAGAGCTTTTGTTGTTTGCTAGCTATATATGGACTTAATCCATGGTTCATGTTACAAATTGCCAGCAGCATTACATCCATTGGAATAAAACTGAATAGAGAGGAAATTATTTGGTTGGACACAACAGCATCTGAGTCTAGAGTAAACAGACCAAAGGGAACTTATATTGAATACTTCATTTTTACATGACAGGTTAAAAATTGACATAAAATTATTTCCATCTGGTTTGTTGTAAAGAGCACACCCAAGCCATAATACTGAATGGTTTGTCTGGGTTGCTCTGATACTTTTTCCTTTGGTCCCCTCCCAGATTAGCCATTATCACAGGACTTGGTTCAGCGTAGGGTCCCCTATCTTATTACCTCAGAAGCACTCCCTCGCACTGTTGCCATAGCAAGAATCAAGCATTTCAATAGGCAAAGTATACAGAGGGTTGGTTCACACAAAAGGCAGCAGAACACAGATCAAGATTATTACCTGGCCACAGCCTTTCACTATGATGGTGATTAATAAACACATAATTTGTTGTGTCTTTATGGTTTTATTGTCCCAAGATCTTTTTTTTCCATTAAAACATGCTCCTGATCTCAGATTCTTTGGGTTGATTGAGAAACTGTAGGAGACTTGGACCAGGAGATCTGCTCTCAGTTTGAGGTTGAGGTGATGCATCAATTCGCCTCTCTCTTCTAAGGGCTCTTTAGATCAGATTGTCTTCTGTGGAATAGGACACATGGCAATCCTGTTAAGAAAACTCTCATGTAATGGCCAGTGCATGTCTGAACCAGCCCATAGCTGATGACTTACTAAAGATTATGCATAGGAGGTACTGCAACAGATTTGGTGGAATTATGGCCCAATCCTGCATTATCTTTCTCTATTTCAAAATGCATGATGCATTACAGTCATCCTTTGCTTAAATTTGCTTTATATAGCTTTGCAGTGAGGGGATGGAACTGAATTTCTGAGCTGCATCAAGACCAGGATTGGGGAAAGCTTCATATCACAAATATATGATAAATATGCAAAGATGCTAACAGAATTAGACACATCCTAATCTTATTAAAATACCTCCTAATCGTGCAATGGGAGAGACAAAGGAAGAGAATGGGGTATCAGAGAGACAGAGAAGGATGGCTTTATTCATTTTTGGCTTAGTTCTTGCTTATTGCTGGCTGTAGTCCCATCCACTTTCCTGCATGGACTACCCATGAGGGGATGCCCCCTTCTGCAAGGAAATAAACATTTTGTACTCCTGCCTTCGTGGGTAGGTAGTCCAGTTGAACAGATTGGCATGCCAATTCCAAAGGGTTAAACCAGCCTATTTAATCCCTTTAAAAGATTCAGGGGAAGGCAAGGATACCCCTCTTCCAGGCTCTCAAATCTTTCAGGTTAAGAACATGCTGAGTTAGAATGTCAACTGCTGTCAATGTTCTGAGCCAT
>NW_025335761.1:44845640-44980578 GCF_004798865.1 Varanus komodoensis | reverse complement strand
ATGGCTCAGAGTGTAAAGTTATCAGTCAAATGTATAAGTAGATGCATAATTATGAGAAAGCAATTATGAATGAACTTTCAAATAAAGACAAGAATTATAAAGACAATTAGAGAAACAAGAGATTCTGGATTAAAGCAGAAATGTGCTGAGAAATGTAACCTTAAGAAAGAAGCTGTAAGAGTTTATACACAGATAAATTCTAATTAACCTATAATAACTTGCATGAGTACTAAAATCAATCAATCAGTCCTAAAATTTACAGTTTTTACTTAACTCCAGGGTGTTTATTTGGTGATGGGCCATTTCCTGGGTCATTCTTTTAAGGAGTGAAACCACAAATAAAGGATTAAATATGAGACCATATGTTTTAAGTCTGGAGTTTCCCTAGCCAAAATGTAGGTCTGGTTATCAGTGTTGCTGCTTCCATAACTTTGGCTGCACCCAAAAGTGGAGCTCAATGTCAATTTTTTTCTGCAGTCAATGAGCACTTCTGAGATTTTTTTTTCTATGTTGAACCTGTAATTCAAATAAATAGACTGGGAAATCATTTCTACTAAGTTTCCATAATCAGCCTTTTGCCATAGGTGTAATGAAAGTAACAATAAGCTCCTTTTCTTTTATCTTCTAAAGGTGAGCTGAAAATGTGGATGCTATGTTAGCTTTATTTTGGCATCCAGTTGGCCCGTGTCTATTCATCATAGTAAAAGGAACGTACACATAGAAGCATAGTTATCCTGAAGACAGCCTCTCCAACAAACCACATCGCTCTGGTTTGTTCAGCACAAGAAACCACGCCTGCCTGAACGTGAATGAGAGTGCAGCAAGCCAGTCCTATAACTTAAATGACTTTCAGAAGTACCTCCCTATTTCAGAATACCACAAAAGGTAGTTGTCAAGATTAAAATGAAACCAAGCCCTTACACAACTTTGACTTCTTTGAAGTAAAGATGGTATACCAGCATAACAAAGAAACTGAGTATATTATCTTCCACTACTGAAAACAAAGCACTAGAGAAGAGACCTTTCTGTTTTGGCATTCATGTCACCCTGAAACTTGCTTCTTAATGAATAAACCAAACTTTTCAAAGGGCCATTCTTTTAACTTATTTATTAATATTTATTTATTTAAACAACTTATATGCCGCCCCATCGCATGAGCCTCGGGGCGGCTTACAATCATTAAAATCCCATATAAAATACAAAAAATTAATCACATAAATAAAATACAAAAAATAAAATAAAATAAAATAGTGGATCCAGCCTGGTCAATTTAAACCAACAAATAAACCATTAACAGTTAAAATAGCTTTTAAATAAAAAGGACTTGGCCTGGCGCCGAAAAAATAAATAACGATGGTGCCAGGCGGACCTCTCTGGGGAGCGCATTCCAAAGGTTGGGCGCCACCGCAGAGAAAGCCCTCCTCCGAGTACTCACCCTCCGAATATCCTTCACGGAGGATTCCCGTAGAAGGGCCTCTGTTGCTGATCTCGGGGTGGGAGGGCATATATGGACGCAGGTGTTCCTTTAGGTAATCAGGGCCTAAGCCGTTCAGGGCTTTTTAGGTGATAACCAGCACCTTGAATTGGGCCCAGACTTCAATGGGAAGCCAGTGGAGCTGACGGAGGACTGGGGTTATATGAGAACAATGCCCAGTCCCCATCAGCAGCCTGGCAGCTCTATTTTGCACCAATTGAAGTATCCGGAATGTCTTCAAGTGCAGCCCCATGTAGAGCGCGTTACAGAAGTCTAATCAGGCAGTGACCAATGCATGTGTCACTGTTGCCAGGCAGTTGTTGTCCAGGTAGGGACGCAGCTGATGGATCAGCCAAAGCTGAAGGAAAGCGCTCCTCGCCACCGCTGTCACTTGAGCTTCCAACGATAGCTCTGGGTCGAGGAGCACTCCCAAGCTGCGGACCCTGTCCTTAAGAGGGAGTGCAACCCCATTCAGGACAAGGTCAAAGTCCCCCACAAAACTTAAATTTTGTGCCTATTCTTTCTGACTTTGCTGAGACGAAGAGTGGGTTCCATGACAGCAGAGCTTCTCGTTACATGTGAAACAGGTAGGAATGCACCTGTTGGTGGGCCTGCATTGATGCTTTGGAGATACTTTTCTTGAATTACTGTTCTTTAGGAGTCTGCAAAGTTTAGAGGGCTGGTTCATATAATTGGGTGGATGAAAACACCATGGTTGTAAATGAAATTGAGGAGGGGACATGAAGACCAGGGTGGGGGACGGACGGACATGATATTCTTTATAAGTCTATGAAAGTCTGTCACACAGAGGAAGGACAAGATCTCGTCTTGCTCATACCATACCAGAGTATAAGACACAGCTCAAGTTGTGCCACCCAGATTCAGGCTAGATATCAGGAAAAGTTTGCTCACTGTCAGAGCAATATGACAGTGGACCAGTTGCCTAGAGAGCTGATGGGCTCTCCCACAGTAGAAATATTCAGAAAGAAACTGGGCAGCTATCTGAGTGGGATGGTGTAATTTGGTGTCCTGCAACAGCAGGGGGTTGGACCCGATGGCCTTCATGGCCTCTTCCAACTCCAGTAGTCTATGATTCTATTTCAGGATGACCCTAAACACACCTGACCTAAGGATTCAAACTATCTGGTCTATTTGCTGGTAAAGGCCTGGGACATTTCAAAATGATGTTTTCAAGGAAGTGGTTTAAAAAATTGAGAGGCTTGAAAAAACTAATTTCTAATTTCTTCAAATTTGTGGAGAAACACCATAGTGCCAAAAATACCAATTTTCTGAAGAACCATCACACAGTCCTCATTTTGTTATTGCCCTTGTGGTTAACAGAGAAATTGGTGGATATCATAGAGCAAACTTCCTGTTGTTGAAAACTCTTCTGTATAAACAACACAGTTATAATTAGTGGACAAAGCTACCAAGTTTGAAAATCAATATTGTTAACTATCATTTGCTGCCTGTGTCCTCAAATGACTAGTTAAATGTGCATGTGAATGCTGCAAGACAGCAATTACATGGTTGCATGATTTCTGCTATACAACTGGTGAGACATTTGAAAACAATGAACTGAGTTGATTGGCTTTTTTTTGTCTCTAGATATAAAAGGATCTTGTACCATTTCAAACATTTTCTGAGGACTTGTAAACATTTCCTTGTACAGTATTCACGCTTCTTATATTAAAATAGGTTTGTTATTATGCAATGAGTTGTCCATATTGTTTTTTGCTGAGGTGATTCAGTTGTTCTTGGCTTGTGCTGAGTTCTCAATTCAGTTTATTTCCTGTATAACATTGGTTATTCAATTGCACATGGTAGTTGGGAATATTGCATTCAGCCTTGAAATTTGTGTGTAGTAACATTTGAGTTCCTAAAGAACCTTTTCTCTGACACTATAAGCATCTTTTAAAAATTTCAATAACGTTTTCATTTGGAGGAGTGATTGAAATTATCAATAGAGAAAATAGTAAAAGAATATTGGCACATTCTCTTTAATAGTATCTACAATGTGGTTCACCCCTTACCTATTTTATCCTCACAACAACCCTGAGAAATAGATTAGGTTGGATGGGGCTGACTGGCCCAATATTATGCAGTGAACGTCACTGCTGATGGGGAGAACTGGAATACTGAAGCCCACCTAAAGCCCACTGAACTACTAAATACTCTCTAATGCCAATATTTGCTTGGAAAGAAACAAATTTAACATGGTTGGGCAAAATATTTAAATAGTCGTTGGCTCATGCTTCTCAATGCAATTTTCTTTCTTCCTTCTCTGTCTTTATGTTCCTATATCTATGTTGGTCACACAGTGCCATTTAATCTAATTAGCAGTCATGATCTTGTTTCTTTAGTTTGGAGAGTGTGGTGTGATCATGTCAGTGTCTCTGAATGTCTATAATCTTTGTCCTTTTAGGTTGTATGCCAGTTCAGTTAAAACCAAGAGGGTTTTTACGATACCTTTAGTTGGATGTGGATGACAACCTTTGATTTAAGGGGGAGTTTGATTTGGCTGTGTTCAAGAATTATCCATTCAAAACAGTTTGGAAGAAAGTAAAGGAGACAGGAATGATCAATAGAGTTGTACTACAGAGCTGTGCCCTAAACATGTTTTATATGCTTCTAGAAAGTGTAGATCAGATGTAAGGAGTTTGTGGCCCTCCAGATGTTCTGGCCTGCATTCTGCAACATCCCTTAGCATTGGCAAGGCCACAACATCCAAAGGGCAACATGTTGCAACATGTTGCAATGTAGACAAATGTATTAGCTTACAAAGTACGGTCAGAATTTTCATATGAATAACAGAGTATCTAGGAAAAGGAAGCCTAACATACAAGGGAAATTCCAAGTGCAAATAAGTTTAGTCTTCCAGTTGATGTAATGAGTAACATGTGTCTGATTTAAGGGGAAATTATACATTGATGACTAATTAATCCATTGTTTATGTTGCAGTTAAAATATTGCAGCAGTGTTTAAATCTGTAGTTTTCAGAATAGCTTAGCTGTTCCTGACTTTTTTTTTTTGCGGGGGGGGGGGGGAAGGGTATGCAATTGTATCATTATTTGGCGAAATGTTAGGATGGATTCAAATGCCAAATGTGCAGCTGTTTCTATTCATGAAAGCTACATACCATGCTGCATAGAATGGAAGCAGGCTTCTTAAACCCTTTTCCTCCATGGCTCCCTGGAGAGGACTGAAAGCCCACAGTTTTCTTACTCTTCTTGTGTCATTTCTCTGCTCCTTCTTTTTTCACATTTACCTCACACCCTATCCTCAGATGTGAGTTCCTTTCATTCCTCCCCCCTGCTGCTACTCCCTATTATACTATTATCCCCCCTTTTTTTGTTCTCTAACCTCCTCTGCCTTTCCAGGGCGCATGGAATGGCTGTGGAACCAGGTCATTCCTGCACATTCTGCAGCACCGAACCCACCTGGAGTTTGGCTGAGCGCTACTGATGGTTTCAACCCACAGTTTAAGAAACACAGGGGCAGTTTTTAAAAGTTCTTTCCTGGAACCCACAAGACAAAGAAAGCTTCTACTTACTTTCACACCATCTGCTTTTTTGTTTTCCTTTCCAGGAACAAACCATATGAGACACTGTGATCCTGGTACAGAAAATGTTTGTCCTAAACAACCTATTGAAATAGATGGAGCCAGTTGAATGCAGCTGGACTTAGACTGGCTGAAATTAACAGAACTTGATCAGAATTATTTTTGCTGGATTAGAGCTAGATTCTGCTTCATCCTTTGGCATTGCTGGAACAGTCCCTAGAAGCCATGCCCACAACTAAAGCATAATATGAGAATACCTTAGATACAGTTCTTTTGCATGATCTGAGAACATAACAGCCAAATGAGGTACAATTGTAAACTTTGGTTCAGATTAGCCCTGTTAACTGGTAGAGTTAGCCACAGTCTGGCTATATGTGATTTGATTTCTTTTAGAAACAGTTTGGGCCATCCAGACTTGCATCTAGACTATTTTTTGAAAGCAGCTGTTCGGCTATGAATTGTGTGACTCTAGGAAATCAGCATTTTTTAGCTTCAGTTCCACACTTGCAAAATGGGAATAATAGTGACTTAACTTAGATTGTACATAAGCAGAGTAGAACAAAAAGACTGAAAAGTGAACAGAAAGCAAAAAACACTGTATGCTTGAAAAATATTAGCAATATATTCTCATGTTATAGGATGGCTGTGAGGCTTACCACACATTCTGTGAAAGTCCCACTGTGGAGCTTTCTCACAGATACATGTGCATAGGGTTCCCATCATTTATAAAGGCTCTAGTCAGAATATGGTGGAGAAGTGAAAACCGTTATTGTGTTGTGCAGTTTGTAAAACACTGCTCTAGATCTGTAGGTACCCTGGTATTAAAATGTGCTAGTATATGAATGTATTGACAGGAGATGAAGTTATGTAGAACCTTTACTCCTAACTTTAATTTCCCATCACTGGAATTTTAGACAGTGAACCTATGAGCTCACCATCTTGCTCTCAGATGTGCTGAAAAAGGAAGGAAAGCTCCTAGAGAAATATTTCCTTGTTTGATCTTTTTGTTTTATCTCCCTGAACAAAAGTCTTTACTTCCAGGTAAGCCAGACAGCCCTCCCTCCCTCCCTCCCTCCATCTCAAGCTCCTTGTAGGTGATGCTGGCTGAACATACAGAGGCCTTCCACAGAGGTTCTATACCTGTAGGGCAACATGAAGTGCATCTTTGCTAGGAAACTAGAGGATGTTATTTCTCTTGGTTTGTTATGGAGCTTCTGCTAGTAACTTACAATGGACTTGCCTGCCATTTTATGCCACTATATTCACAGCTGAAGAGCTGCACATTGCACACTTGCCACTAAAACTGCAGCCTTAATATGGCAGAATTAGATATGGGTATAAAAAATGTGCTTTGTCAGGAAACTATGATAATATGAGCACAAAATTTTGGATTTAATATTGAATTAGAAAAGTGGCAAAAGTTATGGGAGAGAAATATTAGGTAACTTCAGCAACTTTGTATAAATAAAATTTATATAAAATGTTTTATAGTCGCCAAGTCGATTAGCTGTTTCCAAATATGTCAAATGGATGTTGGAAATGTAAACATGATGTGGGTACTTTTTACCATATGTGGTGGACCTGAATATGTGAAAAAGTATTGGATTAAAATACATAAATGGCTTGAGAAAATGCTACAAAAACTCTTAGCTTTTAAACCTGAAATTTTCTTGTTAGGCATTATACCAGAAAATATTAGCAAACAAGAAATGTATTTGATGCTACATTTAATCACAGCGGCGAGGATTGCGCTTGCTCAATACTGGAAGAGTAAGGAACTACCCACTGAGGAAATGATTTTAAAAAAGATTCTGGACTGTGCAGAAATGGACAGATTGACTCTATTACTGAAGGAGAAAGAAGATATTGACTTCTATCAAAGTTGGGACCTTTTTTATGATTGGCTGGAGAAATGGGACTTGGCTTAGATTTAAAGATGTTTTTTAAATTTTTATAAATCGATTTGAATATGATTATAGAATGTTAAAAAGATATGTTATAGGGGGCTGACCCAGTACGTTCGATGTATTTGATGATTGATGTTTTTTAGTTTTTAGTTTAAAATCTTAATAAAAATCTTCATTAAAAATGTGCTTTGTCTTGGTGGATTGCATTCGATGAAACATTTCATGATCTTTTTTTTTTTCTCTGCAGGTATTTACAAGCAGTGACACCAGTATGAATAAAATGAGAAATAATAAAATGGCCAAATATTAAAATCATGAATAGCAGCTAGGACTTCTAGGGTTGCTGGACATGGAGAACATTTCAGGGGTCAAAAATACTCTGAACTGTACCATTGACCATAGCATTCATCAGACGTTATCACCCGTGGTATACATACTTGTCTTTATAGTAGGACTCCCAGCCAACTGCCTCTCACTCTACTATGCCTATTTGCAGGTTAAGGTCAAGAACGAACTGGGAATCTATCTTTGCAACCTGACCATAGCAGACCTGCTTTACATTTTCTCTCTGCCCTTTTGGCTCCAGTATGTTTTACAGCATGACAACTGGACCTATGATGAACTCTTATGCAAGATCTGCGGCATCCTCCTTTATGAAAATATCTACATTAGTGTGGCATTCCTCTGCTGTATCTCCGTTGACCGTTACCTGGCTGTGGTCTACCCTTTTCGCTTCTATCAGTGTCGGACAATGAAAGCTGCTGCAGCAGTGAGCGTCGTAATTTGGACCAAGGAAATTTTGACATGCTGGGCTGTTTTTACACATGGCGAAGTGAGTAAAGACTCAGAGAGCCATGTGGTGTGCTTTGAGCATTATCCCATAAAAAAATGGGAAAACAACATAAACTTTTACCGCTTCTCTGCTGGTTTCCTATTTCCATTTTGTCTGCTGCTTTTTTCTTACTGTGGCATCCTGCAAGTTGTTCGCAAGAGTCATGGCACTCAGAAAAAGAAGAAGATTCAGATTAAACGCCTGGTTTCAAGCACAATTTTCATTTTTTTGGTTTGCTTTGGACCATATCATATTCTATTGTTGACACGCAGTCTCTTTGAGAATAGCTGTGAATTTGCTGCCAATATCTTTAACATCTACCATATTTCTCTTTTGTTGACCACTTTTAACTGTGTTGCAGATCCAATACTCTATTGCTTTTCCAGTGAAAACACCTACCAGGATTTTGCCAAGCTGAGAAATGCCTGTTTAAAGTGCCTAAGATGTGTTGAGGTAGAAACCCAGGAATCCTACCCACTGAGTACTCCAAAAGCTGTCAAAAAAATCAGGGACCTAGATGACCTAGATCCAGAATCATTAAATAAATTACCTGTTGATGAAATGAAAGAAACATCAATTGACACTTTTCCTAAAGTGATGTAAAGTCTCCATGCACATGTTCGTTAACTTCCCCTTTAGGCTGTAAAAAGGGCCTATAATTTAAAAATACAATCTGCTACGCAGATATTCTTTTTTCCACATGGGGAATTCCTTAGTTCCTTTAATATCATTCAGAGCTTTACTAGCATACAGGGTATAATTATATATATATATATATATATATACACACACACACACACACACACACACACACACACACACACACACATATATGAGTATAATTATATAAAAACAGGTTGCCCTTTGCCCTTTATTATGCATCCTACGCACATTGCTTACACAGTGTATTTCCAGTCATGGAAAATCAGCTATTCTGTTTAATGACAGGACTTGGGCAAATAAAAATATTGATGTTCTGCATTTATTTTAAGTAGCCTGGAAGTAATGAAGGTTACTTAGGATGCAATCCTATGATAATGGCGATCAGCCCCTGAATTCGGAGGCTTATCGGCATCCGATACAGAGCAGGCTCTTTGCCTCCCGGTCCTTCTCTCCTACATTTTCTGCTGGAAAGCCTGTCCAGCTGGAACATCTTGGAAGGGGAGGGAAGGAGGCTTGAGAGAAATCAGGTCATGTGGCCTTGCCGGCATTTCCACTCCCCGTGAAATGCCACCTTTTCACCTCTTTCTTGACCCCAGGGAACAGCCAGCATGGCTATTTTTGTACTGTTTGTGAAGGGTGTTATGTGTGTGTCTGCAGGGAGGGCAGAGTTCTGCTTCCCAAGTCCAAAGTCAGACTGCTGCCTATGGGTCCTATAACTGCTCTCTATGAAGATAACCAAAGTGTTACATTTTGTGATAATTTAATATAAAGCTGAAGTGCGGGGCTCATTGTAAAGAATATGTTTGTGTATGGTGCATCTTATCTAACAATCTGTACTTAAAATGTCTAAAATGGTTTAGTTTACTTCTACTATAAAAGAAAAACAAGCAGTCTTTATTAATGCAGAAAGATACTCCCTCCTCTCTTTTGACAAACCAAGGAAAATAGTATTATGAGCTGAATATTGTTAATTAATTAAAATAAAATAATTGAAAAATTCAGAACAAAACTTGGTTCCTTAAACCATGCACATATTCTCTCATATCAATTGCTTGTGAGCACTTATGCACAATTTACAATCTTCCAAACAAGCTCTAGTGCTCTTTGTAAATTGTCACCCACACTGAAATGCTACAGCTTAAGTCATGGTTAAATAAGGATTACTGTGGATTTCAACAACTAAAGCAGAGAATGATAACAGTTGCATAAAGTATTTGATTGGTGTCTAAAGCAAAAGGTAGTGGGAAATCAAGTTGTATTTTGTTATGTTCCTAAAGATATTACTATTTGAAAGAATGAAAACCTGAATGTTGCAATAAGTGAGAATACGTTGCCAACATTAATTATATCCTACTTTATTAGATCATTTTACTAAGACATTTTGTGTAGTGATGTTCTACTTTGGGCCAAATATCTAAGATTTAGTTATCTCTCAGTCCCAGTTTTATTTGGCTCACTTGTAGTTCTTTCTCTATTGTACATCACCCTTACTCAGGGCCCACTTATGGGCCAACATTCTTTGATTGAAATGGTCATAGTAGGGGTGAAAACAAACCTTTACAGTCAGTCTGTGACATGGAAATGACTAAGATGCTATGGCACGTACATTTGCTGACGTGATATCTGATACCCATTGCAAAGCCATCTATGTGTCTAATGATCACATCTCCCACTACCAGAAGAACTCTGCCTCTAGGAGACTTATCTTCAGTGCCAGAGGTTAATTGCTTACCTTCCAAGGAATGGGCCCCTTCTAACAGATCATTTCCCTTTTCCTCAGAATGACACCCTCCCTACCTTAGAGTTCATTTTCCATGACAGCAGAGGAGCTGTAATCCAGGGGGTTGGGATCCTGCTAGTTGGTTTCCAAGGGTCTTGTCAACCAACCTCTTTGCCTCTCTTGCAACCTCAGGTTAGCAACCTTGGCCTCCAGGGAACAAACTCGATCCCTGAGGACTATGAGCTCATTACACCAAGCACACACCCACGAGTTCTATCTAGTTGGCAGTCATACATGTAGCACACTAGATAGCCCCCATACCCCTGCTATAATGACTTTCTACCATTATAACTGGATTTAATTGGTATGATGAGGGTTCTTTTTCACCTGGAAAACCTAGTTTAAAAAAAAATCTTCATTTATTGGAAGAAGGCAGTAGATCTACTTTTACTTATTGCACTTCCTGTCAAGGAGAAGGGATGGTAGAATTCTCTGCAGTGACCTCCTTGTCTTGTTGCTGAACTCGTTTAAGGTCTGATGCTTTATCACTGAGGCTGGGACATTTCATCACTGGGGTGCTTTCAACCCACAGAGCTGGCTCACAAGTCTGTCTTCTCATATTGTTCTAGGTGGGTTGGTCCAACCGCTGCCATAAACCAGCTGACTGAAGGACCTTGTTTGAAAAGCAAATAATGATATTGCTGGTCTGTCCTGGCTTTCAGTGATTGGGAATGTGTGCTATTTCTTAATTGTCCAAATTGTCCCCCCTGGCTACTCAGTGGGCAGCACCATAGTGACTGGAGGGGACAATAGACAAAGGGTAGTTGATTTGTGAAGGGATGTCTGGAAGGCTGAATTCCTTTGTGTGTGATTTAAAGATAAGTAATAACCTGGATTGACTACATAACAGAAGCCACTACCTTGAATGTACAAATGCTGAACAAGGCCGTCAGGGATAGCGTGTTTTGGAGAGTTTGCATACATAGGCTCACCTTAAGTCCCTAATAAGACATGATGGCATATAACAACAACCTGCACTCTCAAGCTTGGGAAAACTCTTGTTTCTGAGCTTTAGTTTATGAGCATCTCTACAGTCCTAAAACCCGGAGGGTACATTGAGCCCAACAAAAGCTAGACTTCAATTTATGTTCATAAGCAATCTCTTCCACTAGCTTTCTTCCATTGCACAATGGCTCTTGCCACTATAGAGCTAGTCCTGAGCAAGGCAGCAAGTTCCCCTCTGAAATTTGTTTGCAAGGCATTACCCTTCAGAGATTTTGCCCCCTTGCTATGCTCTTATCCTACCTCAACTAATAACCAATGAGTTTGGGATGATTACCTGTTAATATAAATACAGATAAGGAGATCAGAAGCAGCACTTACTCTCTTTTCACCCTGTTTAACTCACTTGTGGGCTGATGCTTTGTCATTGGGTCTGCTTGGACTCAGAGAGCTCAAAGATGGGAGGACTCAGAGAGCTTAAGACAAGCATGTTTAAGTATATACAGTATTAAAGTGAATTTGCAAACGGCTCATTAAATTAGTTATGATTCTTCTGGTTGCCCTTGGAATATTACATTCTCCCATTTTAGCCCTTCTGAGGTTAAAGTGGTGATTCTTTTTGTCTTGCCACTACTAGAGGCACATCTGTCCAAAATGTAAGAAGCTGCCTTGTCAGTGTCTCCTCCAGCTCTCCAGAACTCCTTTCCAAGGAAGGACAGACTAGCTCCATCGATGATGTCCTTCTACTGGAAGGCATCTATATATTTTATTCAAATAGCTGTTCATCAGGCAAGTCAGCTTAAAAATCAGGTTTCAACTGTTCATAGAATAGTAGACTTGGAAAGGACCAAAAGGGCCATTGGGTCCAACCGATAGATTGGACCCAATCTACTTTTATTCTTCTTGCTTTTATCTGCTCTTCTGTTTTAATTATGATTATGGATTTTAACATTTATTGTTAGTGAGTGCTGTAAGTAGTGAAAAGGCTGGATATAAATTTAATAAAATTTAATGAGATTAGTAATGCAATTTTCATTTGAACAGGTCTTGAAAGTTGAGAGTATTTATACAATTATACAGTGTCATACAAATGAATGTATTTTCCTTCCATAAGTCTAACCAAAGCAGAGGAATGTTCCAAAAAACAGTGTTACAGAAATGGATCAGCACTACTCCAAAACGCCTAAGTTTTCTGCCTCACAGAAAGGCTTTTGGAATAGTAAGATCAATGAACTGTCATAGAGTGTTTTGACAATTATACATTTCCCTTAATGCACAGGAACACATACATCCTAGTATCAATTGCCTTTAGCACACACAAGGAATACATAGTGGGACTTAAACATTCCCTTGTTACCTATTTCCCCAGAAATGCATGGTCATCCTAAGGGCCCATTCATATTCTTTCTTATTGCTTAAGAAAATGGCCGTAACAACAAAAACATGATTGAAATAGTAATTTATTGTAAGTCTAATTCATGAAAAGGGGACTGCAGGTGGTGCAGTGGTTTAAACCGCTGTGCTGCTGGGCTGGTACATCGAAAGGTCGCCGGTTCGAATCTGTACAATGGGGTGAGTTCCTATTGCTCTGTCCCAGCTCCTGCCAACCGTGCAGTTCAAAAACATGCAAATGCAAGTAGATAGAAAGGTACCACTTCGGTGGGCAGGTAACAGCATTCCGTGCACTTCGGTGTTTAGTCATGCCGGCCACATGACCATGGAGACTGTTTGCAGACAAACGCTGGCTCCCTCGGCTAGGAAACGGAGATGAGCACCGCCCCCTAGAGTCAGGCATGACTCGACTTAACGTCAAGGGGAAACCTTTACCTTTACCTTTAATTCATGAAAATTCTTTCTATAACACCAAATTCACAAAAATCAGGAAAACATCTGTTTAGGACAGTAGAAATATTTCAGTTGGAGAAAAAGCAAAAACAAATGAACAAAAACAAAAAAAGTGTGAAACTGTAACAGTTCTTGAGAGCCATCACTACTATTCCCTACAAATGTAGTTTGTTAAGCATTCTCACAATTATGTGCTAAATTATACACTATCTGTGGTGGAAATCGCATCCACAGCAAGCTCCATAGGAGAGGGAACTAAGGTAGGTGATTTTTGCTGATTCCTCTTTCTGCCTGTAACCTTCTTGCACCCCTGAAAAGCTGCTATGCTCTGGCAGCTCAGGATGTATGAGAGGCAGAACTGGAGACTGTGGATGATAGGAACTGATAAAAATTGGTTTACCTTTCCTTCATCCAGAGCCTCAGGTGTGGATGGAAGGAGCTCTTCTATGGTAGGATCTGACCCGTACTATGATTGCTTAAAGTACTGATAAGATAAGATCCAAGCAGGAAGGTGAGTAAAAGTCTTAAAGGATTGTTGTTGTTAGTCGTGAAGTCGTGTCTGACCCATCTCGATCCCATGGACAACATTCCTCCAGGCCCTCCTGTCCTCCACCATCCCCTCAAAGTCCACCTAAGCTCACACCAACTACTTCAGTGACTCCATCCAGCCACCTCATTCTCTGCCATCCCCGTCTTCTTTTGTCATCTATTGTTTCCAGCATTAGGATCTTCTCCAGGGAGTCCTTCCTTCTCATTAGGTGACCAAAGTATTTGAGTTTCATCTTCAGTATCTGGCCTTCTAAAGAGTAGTCAGGGTTGAACTCCTCTAGGACTGACCCGTTTGATCGCTTTGCAGACCCACATATAGGTTTCTCAAGAGACAAATAAGATGGTCTGGTATTCCCATCTCTTTAAGCACTTCCCACAATTTGTTGTGATCCACACAATCAAAGACTTTAGCATAGTCAATGAAGCAGAAGTAGACGTTTTTCTGGAACTCCCTAGCTTTGTCCATGATCCAGCGTATGTTGGCAGTTTGATCTCTAGTTCCTCTCCCTCTCTGAAATCCTGCCTGTACTTCTGGTAGTTCTCGGTCCACATACTGCTGGAGCCTAGCTTGTAGGATTTTGAGCATAACTTTGCTGGCATGTGAAATGAGTGCAATGGTGCGGTAATTTGAACATTCTTTGGCATTGACCTTCCTTGGGATCGGAATGTAAACTGACCTTTTCCAATCCTGTGGCCACTGCTGAGTTTTCCAAATTTGCTGGCATATTGAGTGTAGCACTTTTACTGCATCGTCTTTTAAGATTTTAAATAGCTCAGTTGGAATATTGTCACCTCCACTAGCTTTGTTGTCGCTCAGACTTCCTAAGGCCCATTTGACTTCACATTCCAGGATGTCTGGCTCGAGGTCAGTGACCATCCCATCGTGGTTTTCAGGGACATTAAGCTCTTTCTTGTATAGTTCTTCTGTGTAATCTTGCCACCTCTTCTTAATCTCTTCTGCCTTTGTTAGGTCCCTGCCATTTTGGTCCTTTATCACGCTCATCTTTGCATGAAACGTTCCCTTCATATCTCCAATTTTCTTGAAGAGATCTCTGGTCCTCCCTATTCTATTGTTTTCTTCTATTTCTTTGCACTCTTCATTTAAGAAGGCATTCTTATCTCTTCTAGCTATTCTTGGGAAGGATTAATATTGAAGAATAAATACTGTAAACTGGATGTTCAGACCAAATACAGATCCCAAGCTGACCCCCCACCCCAATTTTCCAAAAGGCCATGCTCCCTTCCTCTGGGCCCATCCCTTTCCCCCAACCATCAAATAATTGATTTCCATGCCTTTCTGTGCAGTCCGCCCCCCTCCAAAAGCCTTCGCTAAGGTCAGTCAAGGGAAGTAAGTGCTGTAAGTTAAAATAAGCTGGTGGGGTGGGCTGTGGTAGGGTTTTGTTTTTGTTTTGCACTCTCCAAAATGTCCTATCCATGATAGCCTTGTTCAGCTCTTGTAAATTTCAAGATGGTGGCTTCCTATATTATTTCTTTATTTGACTTGAGTTAAGCCATCTCATATTTGGCCTTTCTTTTCTTCTTCTGCTTCTACTTTCCCTGGAATAATTATCTTCTCCAGAAAGCCAAGCCTTCTCACGATGTGCCCAAAGCACAACAGTCTCATTTCTATCATTTTTGCATCTAGGGAAAATTCTTGTTTGATTTGATTTAGGTTGCCTCTTGTTTGTCTTTATGTCAGTCCATGATATTTGCATGATATTCTGTCAGTCCTCCAGCACCATGATTTGAAGTCATCAATTTTCTTCCTGTCAGCTTCTTCATGTACCAGCTTTCACATTCAATACATGGCGATTGGGAATACAATAGTGTCAATATTATTGGCTTTGGTCTCGAGTGAAACATACTTACTTTTGACTCTCTTTTATAGTTTCTTCTCTGCTGCCCCTCCACATCTCCTCCTTCTTCTACTACATTCCTTTAATTATGTGTCTGGGTAACACTGGGGAGGTATGGCACTGGGAGATCATCAAGCCAGATACGAAGAGGGGTTAAATACCCCACAGCTATTACTTCTTCTGTTTTCCCCCTCAACAGGATGATTTCTGGCAGCCTTACCAACTTCCCCTTAGGTCTGGCGCTGCTGCTGCTTCCAGGTCAGCCCAGAATAAGACATCCCTCATCTATTGATTGTGGATTGGGGGGAAGGGTGACCTGGCTTGCATCCCTGAGACCCAAGTGGGTGAGCTTGTACTTGAAGTTTTTAAAAAGCAGACCGAGCAGCTACAGTCCAAATTCTAGCTTTAATGTAGGATTTAGTGGATGTGGCCCAGATGGATTGTGTCTAAATCAGAGAAACATTTGTTGTGAAACATGATAAAGGCAGATATCCATACAAATGTATTTTATGGAAACAGTATGAAAAGGCAGAATTCTAAAAGACTATTATCCTCCACTGACATTGATCCAGTAATGTATCATATAATTACAGACTCAATAATTTATGTATGAATTGATAGCATGATTACTGAATATTTTTTTCTACCCAGCCACAAAATCACTGGGTAGACTTAGCAGTAATTAAAGATTTGCTGATAGGAGGGCAGCCAACCTCACAATTTTATATAGACCTGATTTTAAAATGACCATTTGATCACTCCTTGTAATGTCGGAAGAAAGGTTTACTTCAGAGTTTCTGCCAGGAGCTTCTCAAGTATAGCTGAATGAACATCATAGAATGGTAGACCATCCACTTCCATTGCCAGACTGGCGGTTTTTCCACTACGGACTTGGTTCTGCTGTAATATCTTCAGCAACTTTTCCTCCTAGACAATAAATTGGATAGCACTGTCAATATATCCATCAAACAGAGATTCTGAATCAAAACCACATTATTCATATATTCAAGATTTCAGTCAATTTATTTCATAGACATTGGTGGCAAAACAGCAGAGTTATCTCAAGACAGAAATGATTATAGAATCATACAGTTG
The DNA here is from genome assembly GCF_004798865.1 of Varanus komodoensis. Taxonomy (NCBI): domain Eukaryota; kingdom Metazoa; phylum Chordata; class Lepidosauria; order Squamata; family Varanidae; genus Varanus; species Varanus komodoensis. The sequence continues at coordinate 44,964,073 of NW_025335761.1, read as the reverse complement.
GAAGGGCCCTAGAAGGCCATTGGGTCCAACCCCCTCCTCAATGCAGGACTCACATCTCCCATACGGATTCTAACTAGGCTTAACCCTGCTTAGCTCTCAAGGTTAGGCAGGATCAAGCACTTCAGGCTATACAGAAGCTTATGGATGGGTAAATGGATTTCCCCAGCACATCACAGTTTAAATCTTTCTCTCAAAATTCCCCTTGTTAACAACAGGCAAATAACATTATTTATAATTTATGATTTAAAAAGTTATTGGGTTCCAAGATCACTGCAGATGGTGACTGAAGCCAAGAAATTAAAAGGTGCTTGTTCCTTGGGAGGAAAGCTATGGCAAATCTAAACAGCATACTAAGAAGCAGAGACATCACTCTGCTGACAAAAGTGTGTATAGTCAAGGCTATGGTTTTCCCAGTTGCAATATATGGCTGTGAAAGTTGGACCACAAGGAAGGCCGAGTGCCAAAGAACTGAGGCCTTTGAGAAGACTCCTAAGAGTCTCTTGGACTGCAAAGAGATCAATCCAGTCAATCTTAAAGAAAATCAGCCCTGACTGCTCTTTAGAAGGACAGATACTGAAGATGAAACTCAAATACTTTGGCCATCTAATGAGAAGGAACAACTCACTGGAGAAGACCTGATGCTGGGAACGATTGATGGCAAAAGGAGAAGGGGACGGCAGAAGATGAGGTGGCTAGATGGAGTCACTGGGGCAGTGAATGTGGGCTTGGGTGGACTCCAAGGGATGGTGGAGGACAGGAGAACCTGGAGGAATGTTGTCCATGGGGTTGAGATGGGTGGGGCATGACTTTGTGATTAAACAAACCTAATTTATGAAGTAACAATTGCAGAAGCAGCATGTGTTCCAGAACGCAACCATAGTACAAACCAGAGGATAAGACATTGATACAGGTCAGTGTAACACTGAAGAATACAATGGGATAATATGTTAATCTTAGCAAAACCAAGCAAAGCACAAAGCTAGTGAGACTTAGTAGGCCCACTTTAATAAAATGGTTTGAGTAAAATGATTTGGTACTATAAACTATCCCAAATCTGATTCTAGTGTGCAATTCTGTTTGCCTACTCTTGTTTTAATCCATGAGAGTTCTGAGAATGACAAGTCACCCAGAGTAGTCTTTCGAATAGTGACAGGTAGTTGCATATAAGTTTTGGTGTTCAGAATTAGGATTTAGAGTTAATAGTCAACTCATTTACTTAAGACCAGGCCAATTAATTTAATTAGATAGTGTTCAGGATATGCTACCAAAATGTAGGAACCATTTTAAGCATGGAGACTGAGAAAGGTAGTAAAAATTTAATTGGGCATTTGGTCAGAATAGGGGAAAAATCCGTCAGTTTGGAAATAAGGCTTTTAATATACAAACTGTATGTTTTTTCCTCTTTAGAAGGACTATTGCACCTGAAAAGAAGGTAGTGTTGAAATTGAAGAAAACTAATTCATTGTTTATTGCTGAAATTCCTAGTAAAAGTAGATCCTCACAGAGGAATTTTATTTTTTTCTTCTGATTAACCATAAGACTACACTGAAATTTTCAAGTGTTTTTCCACTATCTAAATATCATGTTTTGTACCTTGGGAATCAATTTGCATGAAACTGTTTCTGCACAATCTCTCACTGAGTTAGTATTTAGAAGAGCTTTCATCATAATGTTGTTTACAGTGTAGAAACTTGACACAATAATTTCAGTGTTAAGTATTCAAAGAAGGCATAACTACTAAAGTTCTTCCTTGGGACATCCAGGAGTGAAGTAATCAAGAAATACCATTGTGTAATTTCTAAGGTCTGTTTGAAGACAAGGTGTAGGACCAGAGATGAAATGTTTGAAGAGATCCAGACAACCACTCAGCTGAGGATGGGGCTACATACAGATGGGACAATGTATCATCATGTGGCACTGAATCACAGCATCAGTCTCAGGTAGTTTTACTAAAGGTTAATTAAAATGAACATTGCTAGTCTTCAGCACTACTCCAAGGCTTCATGAAGGCTCTGGGAACTGCTGAGTTGAAGAGTCCATCCTCTAATTCTTGTTAATTTCAGTGCATTTCATCAACACTGCACACACTCCACCAACAAGTAAGTTTATGGTGCCAGGTTAAAATCTATATTCACCTTCCTCCCAGCCATACTCCTGTTCACATGCCATATTACAGTGTAATAGCTTTGGCTACTGGGTCAAAATATAGTAAATATATAAATATAATAAAAGATTCGTACAGCTAGAGAAACAATTTCAAGCAGCACCTTGTATGTATGTATGTATGCATGCATGCATGCATGCATGCACGTATTGCTTTTGTATGCCGTCCTATTATACAAGATCTCAGGATGGCTTACAATATTTAAAAGAATAGTTAAAACCTTGTATAAAGATGCACAAATTATATTTCCTTGGGATGAGTTTCAGTGAAACTCAAAGTCTGCCTCATTGCCTATTGGGGTAAGATGGAACTTTTACTTGTGTCAGATGAGGTAGCAGTCTTTTAATTTAGCCCTTCCTTGCAATGTACAGTTTGGGTTAAAAGCCTATCTTTTCTTGTTAGTTGCACACTAGATTGTATAGGCAGGTTGAGCCTATCTTTTAGATGGACTTGGATTGTCATCATTATTATTTTGCACTCTCTAATCTAAAAAGCTACCTTGTGGCCTTTGAGCTTCATCATCTATATAATTATCTTTTAAAAACAACATGTTATTTATTGCTAATATAACTGGTTTCTAGTTACATATAAATCTTAGAATCTTTAGAGAGAATGTTATAGTGAGATTACTATTTTCCCACGGCTATCCACAATCACTCAGCTGTGATGACTTGCATGGCTTTGGATTAGATTAGACACTGCAAGCTAGGTAGGAAATATCGGTATCGCAGGACAATCTTTCTGAGCTTTCTTCCAAGAAAATACCTTAGCCACAGAAGGTAGAGCTGATGCCCATCCTGCTTTCTTGGAGAACCTGGGAAATCCAACAGCTTTTCTGAGGTAGCGGTCATGTATTTCACATGTATTGAGGATATACAGCGCACATGCAACTGCGTAGCCTCCCCAGTTAGAAACCCCTGTAAGAGAAAAGTGCCAGTAAACATAGCACTAACTGAAAGGTCTGTACAGTTTTTAAGTAATCATCAACAGCATTAACTTTCCAGTGCTTTTCCAGGAGGAATTTCATGCTACTGACCCCTGTATGATAGGAAATTTAGAAAGTGCATCATTTCTTCACCATCATTCCCAGAATGGTTTTCAATCCTGGTTTGGACAGCCTGCTCTCCAGGGTGCTAGCATGGATGTAACAGTGAACTATGGTTTGATTAGTTCATGAAGTAACAGATTAAACTGACTCAAATACTTTGTGGACCCCAGCTGTAGTGTAACATTTAACTTCTATATTTCTAGCCACACATTTTACAAACACTGGTTAGAACAATCAAAGCTTGGACCTGTTTCTAATATTACATTTCATAAACATGGTCAAGGAAGCATCCAAAACTGATGAAAAATGTCACAAGGGCCAGATACGAATATGAGAACTGCAGGAACTTCTTTTAGGCTGTTTCTGATGTCTTAATTTAATCTTTAAAAAGCAGCCAGATATTTTTTGCTCATTTCATTACATGTATTTAAAATACATGTAATGTTTTAAAATCTCAAATATGGAAGTGTAGCATCAGAAGCAACATTAAATTCAAGGCAGTCTTATTAATGAGAGTTGGTAATCCGAGAACTTTCATGGTAAGGTGAACCCTAGCTGAGAGTAAAGCCTACTGAATTCAATGGGGTTTACATCTGAGTAGATATGCTAGAATTGCACTGTAAATCTCTTTTCCAATTACTCATAACACTAAGTTGATTTGTAAAAAAACAAAGGGTGGGATCAATTGAGTTTCTTCTACTAATGGAATTCATTCCATCAGTGAAGGAACAGATTCGCCCTCCACCTATAGCTCCCCCTAGAACTTCAAAATCTGCTCCAGATGGTTGAGTAGATGTGAGGGCATGGGATGCGGGAAGAGAGGCAAATGTTCCATTGTGTAAGCAGTCCAAGCAGTATCTAATGGGGCTGCTGCACTTCTGAAGATTGTGTTGAACCAGTCAGGCCAACTGTTTGAGCAATGGGGTTCTGAAAAGGGATTAAGGGTTCTGAAAGCAACCAAGGAGACACTTGTTTCCTGATCAGCAAGGCCAGTGGAACTCCCTTTTGCAAATTCCACTGACCTGCTGCATTCTGCTTGCTTCAGGTTGCTTTTACAACAATTAACTCCCTACCATGTTATTAGTTGGTCCTGCTGTCACATGGGACATTGGACGCTGTCCTTGATATTACCTTTAATGACTGTCTCAAATATGAGTCATTAAAGTCATTACATGAGTCACTACTTATGTCTCCTTCAATGCTACAAAAGTCCTTTCATGGGACACTATTACATGTGGCTTTGCTAAAGCAAACAGAAACAAGAGACTGAAGCAAGATAAGGCTCAATGAATACTACGGTAGGATGGCTGTGAGATGAGAAGAAGTTGAACTTTCCTGCCCATAAGTATCACTGGCTCAAGGAAAAACCCAACAATATTATACCCAGAAGTTTCTTTTTGGAATAACAGATAATGAACAAGAAAAATAATCTTCTGCACAAATGATCCATTTTCATACAGATGCTTAATTTAGCATATTCTTAGCTTACCCGCAACAACTGCAAAATCAGCTTCCACATCACATGCTATGACTTCTCCATGTTTAATGTATTTCTTTACAGCTTCTTTCATTTTTCCCATTCCCAATTCATTTCCTCCATCCCCAATGCCTAAATTAAAATGAACAAGGTATGGATATATTATGTTAAAAAATATAAACTGTTCATGAAATGAACAAGGACAGACATTTTTTCTGTCTAAACATGCACAGGAACATACTCTAAAGGTTTGCTACAAAGCAAGACTGACTGCTAGCAATATGTTCAGAAAGTTAATCTTCAAACAATATATGAATGATATTATGACCATAAGAACAGCCATGCTGGATCAGACCAATGGTTCATCTATTCCAACAAGCAGGACATAAATGCTGCTTGATAGAATCACACCCAGGTTCCCTGGCAGCTGGTGTATATAAGCCTACTGTCTCTGATCTGGAGGTAGCATACAGCCATCAAGACTCATAGCCAGTGAGAGCACTTTCTTCCATGAAATTGCCCAATCCCCTTTTATATATTTTTGCTGGAAGATCAGTAACAGTGCATTTAAGTTAGAACTCTAGAATGGATAGCATCTGGACTTGCTGACTGACTAAATTTCAATCAGTCAGTAGGCTTGAGAACTTCATCTTTTGTCTCACTATTGGTTTGAGTTCTTCGTGAGTCTTGAGACACCCTTCCTGAAATCATCAGCTCAGACACAGTGTCTGTCCTACATCTTGTCCAATGGAGCGAAGCTCAGGGAACCAAGGTTTAATTTAGATGCCAGAAAGTACTTCCTGAAAGTTAGGACCTGAGGCTATGGAATGGGCTTCCACGGGAGGTGGCTGAGGCCCCATCGGTGAGGATGTTCAAGGATAGGCTAGACATGCACATGGTGGGCATGTCATGAGCGGAGCCGGCTGGAGCTGGGGGTTGGACTGGATGGTACGGGAGACCCCTTCTGACTCGCTCTGTTTCTCTCTTCTGCAATGAAGACTGATTAAAAGCATTCATTCAGCTTCTCCACATTCTCCTTATTCTGCTGTATACTCTTTGGACTCCATAATCATTCAATGGTACAGCTACTTTTCTAGCTGGTCTCTTACTTTTGATACATTTAAATAATTTTTATTGTTATTTATTTATTTGATTTTTATGCCACCCCATTAGCCTTGATGTTGTCAGTGGCAACTCTTTTTTTAAAAAAAATTGGTTTGCTTGCATCTCCTTTGTGCAAGCTTGGCCCCTGTTCTGTTTTCTCATTCGAGATATTTTTTTTTTAGATTTTTAGCCCTCCCCATTAGACACATGGCTTCCTGGGCAAGTCACAGACAATAAAACCATATTAAGGACTATATAAATAATTAAAAACACAATATGATAGCAATAAAATCATCATCATCACCATTAGGGAATAAAAGCATACCCATGTTACATCTTAACTTAACAGAAGCTATGATTACAAAAAGGTATCCAAAATGGAAGATAGATCCTAGTTTTCCAAAGTATGGATCCATGTGTCACTTTTCAAAAGAAGGAGCACCTAAGAACTCAAAAAGCCCAGCAAGCTGATAGTAGGTAAAAGAACTGTAAAAAATCATGGTGCACACTTTTTCAAAATTGGATAGAACTGAATATTAATGTGGAAAGTAAATTTTAGTGCTTGTATATCCTATGAGGTTCAGACCGCAATCCTATTCATACTTGTCTGGGATTAAGTACCACTGAATTTAATGGGCATATTCCAAAGGAGACATACTTGGGACTGCACTTTAAATTACTGGTAAATAGGTAATCCTTTTCAGCATATATCCTAGATTTTGCTTCTGCTTCTGTTATGTTTCCCTTTTTATCACCCAGTTGTTTAGAATTATGGTCAAGTTCATAATGCAGACAGAATGTGGGTATTCAGTTTCTTCACAGCCTAATTTAGCTTTACTAATACTGTTAAACAACACTTGTTTATTTGCGCCATCTGCTCAAAAGTTCTCTTTTAGATATAGTAGTACAACATGTAAGAAGTCACAATTTGTGTGGGAGGGGGGAAGAGGGGGAAAGAGAGAGAGAGAGGGAGAGAGTATACAGATGCACATAATACATAATCTTTATTTCCTTCCAAAATATCCATAATAAAGTGATGGTATTTCTTGAGCGATATGAGAGAACTTAGTAATAGTCACTTAAGGATTCATTGGTTCAGACTTCTCCAACCTTGCACACTCCAGATGTGCGCACCATGAAAAATCCTGTGTGCAACCTGGCACACATTTCAAAATTGGATAGAACTGAATCTTAATGCGGAAGGTAAATTTTAGTAGTTGTATATTCTGTGAAGTTACGACTGTAATCCTATTCACACTTGATTACAGCTCCCATCATCCCACACTAGTATAAAAATGGTCATGCTGGCTAAGTATCATGGAAGTTACAGTCTAGCACATCTGCATTGACCAGCATGAATTCCTATTTCACCAATTTTTGACTGTTTTGCACATAATTCATTTTGTTATAGCACTGAACTTCTCCCAGTGGTAACACAAAAAGCTAAGGCTGCCTTCCTCAAACTGGTACCCTCTAGTTGTGTTGGACTGCAAATCCTATCATTCTAATACTGAATAAGAACAATGGAAGGCAATGGTTTGTAAAACATCTTAAATGTTGTAAGGGATTAATAATATCAGAAACTCCAGCACGGGGTAGCAGTTGAACTCTTGAACCAAGACTTGGATGATTCAGTTTCTAGTCCCCATTCAACCATGACATTTACTGGGTGACTCTGGGCCATTCACAGACTCTGAGACTAACCAACTTCACAGGGTGTGGGAATGAAATGGAGAGGAAGAGAACCTTGAAAGCCACCTTGGGCTTCATGCAAGAGGAGGAAAGGTGAGGTATAAATGTAATTATCATCATCCATGTTGATATCTACTATGCTTGATTACACACAAATGTCTAAGTAGGAGTGGGATACAGCCTTTGCTGCACTTATTTAGCAACTTGATTAAAACACCAAAGAAAGAAATGCATATGACAAGTCAGAAAAAACTGTACAATGGAAAATTATTTTATTTTAAAAATATATCAGTATAACATTTCTATATTTCATTCTTTTCGGCTTCTATTTGAGCCTGGTAAATGCTACTTACCCATGACTAATTAAATTTAGAAGGCAGCCTATTCTGGAAAAGTGACTTCAAAGAACCTCTGTGTTCAGGGACATGGAACATCAGGAAAGAATTGACTAATACAGTATATTTTGATATCTGAATGATCCTGAAGACTTGATCTAAGGTAGCTTGGCATTTCCTGACCAGCAACTTAATAAACTTGAAGTATGACCGTGATGCCTCACCAATTGTGTTACCTATGCAAAGAGCACATAGCTCCTAACCTTGCATAGGAGAAACCAATCTCCATTCCCCAGCAGGTATGTTATAGTAATATCATATTTGTAGGCCAATGGAAAATGTAATGTCACTTACCTGTTGTAGTAATTCCTGGGATAGTTTGTGCAGTTAGAAAGAGTTCATCAATGGGATCCACTAAATGTTTAATGTTAATTTTCCTTGCATTATAATAATTGCCATCAGCAGCCATTCCAGCACGCTCTATTGCTATCAGATGATTAAATCTAGTTAAAGCAGAAATATATGGCTTCAAAATTCAGAGCTGATACTGCACAGTATAAGAGGGGAAGTCCTCTTATGGATCAGTAACTGGTTAAAGAACAAAAAACAGAGAGTGGAAATAAATGGTAACTTCTCCTGATGGAGGGAGACAGACAATGAGGCCCCTACAGGGATCTGTACTAGGATGATGCTTTTCAGCTGAGCGGAGAAATGGCCAAATTTGCTGCTGACACCAACTAAACTATTTAGGATTGTTAAATCCAAATGAATCTCTTTAAATTAGAAGAATAGGCACTGAAAAAAAACCTGCCAATGTCATGCTGTCCTTTTGCAAATCTGTAGTCTGACCTCACTTACAATGCTGTGTACAGTTCTGGCTGCTACACCTTAAAAAGGACCAAGTGGTTGTAACAACTCCCCTATGAGGAAAGGTTATAACAGCTGAGATTGATTGGTTTTGAATAAGGGTAAGAGCAAACATGGCAGAGGTGTACAGAATTATGCAGTGTGGAGAAAGTGGATACGGATGCATTTTCTCTCTCTTCCGTAGCAGTAGATAATCAAATGAAGCTGATTTGTGGGAGAATCAGAACAAAGAAAAGCACTTCAGCACACAGTTGAACTATGGGGATCACTTCCATTAGATGTAGTGATGGTGGCAATTCAAATGGCTTCAAAAAGGATTGGACAGAGCAGAAAGCTATCAATGGGTGCTAATCCTGATGGCTAAATGCTACCTCCAGTAACAGAGGCAGTATGCCTATGCATACCAAGTTGCTGTGAACTTGGGCGAGAGGGTGCTGTTGCATTCATACCCTTCTTGTGGGACTCTGTGGGCACTGGTTTGATGACTCTTCTATGTTCTAACTTTCATCTAATATTGCTCTTGAATGTCACTGAATGACACATTGTATAAATGTGAACAGATCTGAAAGCCAATGAACACACTTCTTACATTTCACATCATGGACTGTGAAGGATTTGACAAATGTCCATCTAGTTTTCAAATTGTCATAATATTGGAAGCACATATGCATATGTAGGAGTAAGCTAAGCTTATTATTATTTATGACAGGTTATTCTAAAACAATAGAAAGTTTCCACCACTCTTCTCATTTTTCCAGTTTCTTCCCTTCCCTGGCTTTTAGCTCCCATACCAAATCAGTTCTGTAATCTGTCCCCTGATCATGGCAACAGAATGCAATTTATCTCTTATCCCCAGGCCCTGAATAAAATTATTTGCCAGCAAATAGGACATATTTTCTTTCAATCACTTGCTTCTTTTCTTGCTTTCCCACTCAGTCCTTTGTGCTCTCCATCTACCTGCACTGATAGAAAAGCTGAGACAGCCATGAAATGAAAAGTTTGGCATTGTTTAGCTTTTTTTTTTTTTTTGGTAACATACCGGGGCTTTTCTTTATTCCCATCTTCACATAAAAATCGCAAGGCTGCATCTGCAGAATCCCTATGGTAGCTAATTACAGGGACTGGCATCTGTAGTATCCCTAGAGTATATGGAAATAGAATATACATTCAATAATTTATTCAGTATAAAAGAAAAAGATAGGATCACACAAAATGACAGTATTTCCCTGCACATTTTACATTTTAACAGCAGATCAGTTTATCATCTTGAAACATAAAAGTGGTATGCTACATGCTGAAAAACTTTTGGGATCCCACCCTCCTGCATAATAGTATGATTACGGAACAATCCTATGCTGCCTAGATACTATCTTGGGGGCCATAATATGGTTCCAGATCTCAACTCCAAGGCTGGAGATAGTACTCTGACCTGGGAATCAGATCTTCCTCCCTTGCTCTCTTTTTGAGTGATGTGGGATAAACTGCAGCAGTTGCTTTCCAAGGTCAAGAAATGGAGTAAATAAAGGGAGTAGTCAGGATGTGAGATATCCAAGAGCTGTTCCAGTCTCCTTTCCTCTTCTGGCAAAACACCCTTACTACATGTATGAAAACGGCCAGCAGATATGCAGAACATAAGAAGCAGGGAAGTAAAGATTGCCTCTGTTCATTCTGCTCTGCACTGGATGCCCATAAGCCTCTGGATTTGGAGGTTTAGAGGCACCCCCATAGCACTGAGCCCTTAATATACAAACATGTTTTAATTTCTTTGCATTCTCACTAAGGGTGTGATCAAGGCAAAACTAAGCTATTGTATGTCTTACAGATTTTACTGTACCTAGGGTATGCTCTAATCACATGGGATGATTAGATTGTACGATATCTTAAGTATTTAACCGATATCAGTAAGCAATATCAGTAAACTGGGCCTAAACATTACATGTGGGGATACTTGGTGAAACTGTTGAAAATGGTGCCCCTGTAACATCTTAAAATACTCAGTAAGTAATTTACATTTTAAAATTTCCAAAATTCTCAGTTGCACTCCACATCCACTTGTAGGAGTGAAAAAATTCACAAGGTGATTAGACTGAATAATTTGACAAAGAAATTAAAGATGAGTTTCCATCTCTATTTAGTTTATGAATCAAGTCAGTTTTCCCAAGTTTCCTCAGGAAACTCAGGGAATTTCTAAGAGTTTGCCCCTAGCCCCCATACCAGGCCCTCCATTCTCAAACATCCCTATGGAAGGGGGAGTTAATACCATTGGCAACAGAAAGGTATTTTAGATGTCATGTTTGAGACCACTTATCATGCTCAGCAGTGTCAGTTATCACCAAGGTGCACAGGAATGGTAGTTTCTAAAAGGATTTGATCCACATAAATGATATGGGCTGGAAGGCTTTGGAAACTACAATTCTGATGTACATCAGTAGTAACAGACCCTCCAAGCATGCTCAGGAGCTCCAAAGCCTTAACGAGCTTTCAAGCTTTTTCTCATCACCAGTCAGCCCTTCCTGATGTTGGTTTCCTTCTCCTTTGCATGATATGTTTTCTTGGGAGAGAGTGTTTGGTGGGGACTGGGATGGTGAGCTAGTTGGTGGCATGAACCGGACTCAAGTATCAGATGATTTTGGTTTGGTTCTTAATGGGTTTAAGGATTCTAAACTGCTTTAGATTTCCCCATTTCTACAATTTGTCACCATCTCTGATGTTTTATAGATTTCAAATTATAGAGCAGCCTGACCCAGTAACTGGATGAACCATAACTTTATGCCTATATAGAATTTAGGGCACCTCCTGCTAAGGCAGGCAATTCTGCTTCATTATCCAATGAGAGTCATACCTCATAAAAATGCAACAGAATTGCATAAAATGCCTTCTCTCAAGTGGAACCTTATTGGAAGGAAGAAAAGTCAGTTGGGTTTTGACTTTCATGCTCACAGTTTCCCCTTTTAGTTTGGATTTTTTTCACCATTATTTCACATTTTAATATGTGTTACAAAAACAGAAGGCCATACCATACCTTGTTCAACAGCTTCCTTGATAATCTTTTTATTCAAACCTAGAGCTCTTTGATCAGTTACTATAACAACGTTTTTCCCCAAGGCCTTTAATATAGCAACCATTGCAATGGCCCCCGGAGGCCCATCATTCTCTTCAGGCGGCTCGTATTGAAAGTGCGTAGGAAAACCAGTAGTAATCAATACTGATTGGGCATGAGAAATGGACAGGCATGCCTTCAGAAGTTCATTCTCAGTACACAGATGTTTCACACCTCTATTCCCTAAATAGAGAGGGAATGTTTACTGATTAAGATCTTTCCTGAGGAGATTACTTTGCATTACTTAACATGTCTATGTGGGAATTCACCTGTACTTGTCAAATAAGCACTAATCCATGCTGAATGGTAATCCATAAACTCATACTAACAAATGCAGTGGTTCATACTAACAGGATGCAGGGAAGAGAACAAAACCAGTGCTGCTGTGCCAACCGTTTCTTCTTGCATATAGCACAATATAACTAGTTGGGTGGCTACAGTTGTTCACCTTGGCTTTCCTCTTACTTTCTTCTGATTTATACTGAATGCTGAGGATTCCATGGCTCACCCATGTCCTTCAGAAAGTTTCAAGGAAAGCAGAGGCAGTAATAATGAAGCATATGCATTACCAAGTAATTTAGGAATCTGGCTAACATAACTCACTCAATGATACTGACTTATATTGGTAATAATCAGTCTAATGGCTAGAAACTACGTAAGTATTCCTGGATCTTTCAAAATGCATGAGCATTATTTTGGAAACGGATTCATTCACACTGCCTGGACTAGAGGACACTTTTTAGTGCCTTTGTTTCCCCTTTGATAGAATTATCTCAGGACAATAATTGCTGCAATAATAATGTAGCAGGACAACTTATTAAATAAGAAAGTTTGTTTCAGAATAAGAATCTTTTTCTCTCTCTGTTTTTACCTGGGTCTACTCCTATCATTTCTTCTAGGCATCTGATTTTTTGTACAGCTGCTGCTGATGTGATGCTGTAATGCAAAGGATTCTGACCAATACAGTAGACTTCAGGGAGTTCTTTATCACATGCAGCATCCTCATCTTTCAAATCAGTGATGAACATGCAACCTGGAGAATGGGTGAAAGCCAGTGGAGACTCTGAAGGAAGGAAGAAGGAAGGAAGGAAAGTTTCAATGGGTGGTATAGAAAAACACACACAACACCTGGCTTCTTAAATCAGGGATGCTAAGGCAGGCTGCAAATGTTTTAGTGATGCTATACTTCCATGTGTATGAAAATATGTTTTAGCTTATTTTCTGGGGTGAATGGGAGTGTCTCCTCACTGTAGTAACTATGGACATATTTTAGAGTCAGCAGATATGGAGCAAAGCAGAAAGAAAGAAAGGGAAGGGGAAAATAATTTTTTCTATGCCACTTTTTCCCCTTCCCATATTACATTACAAGTAACTTAGATTAGTGCAAAGTGAGTTCTTCGTTTCTTCCATTTTTGTTTATTAGATCTGCAGTGGGACTGAACAGGCAAGAATATGGATAGAATGGGATAGACAGGATACCAACAGGCTGATCCTATTAACCAGAACAGCTGTAGCAGTACAAACTGACTTGCCACAACATCTGCTGGGCATCCTGTTTTTAGCCATGAGGCAGAGTTGTCTGGCTGTACCTCTAGTCAGGAGAATCGACCTTTACCAGACTATTATTTCTATGCAGGCCAGGAATTAAGCAATCTATTGTGGATTTCTGGAAATACTTCCTATAGTCAATATTGCTTTCATTTCCAGAAAGTCCATCTCTAGAAATATGCAGGGTCCCTTTCAAACATCTAATATCTAGTTTGTATATAAGGAGAAATGAATGGTTCATGAAGGAAAAATGGAAAATGAAATTAACCTTGGATTAAACTACAAAATAAAATCTAAACACCATGTTTTCTAGCACAAACTGATATCATCTGGGGAAATAAGTTTGGAGTATTAGTGCACTATAAATTGATGTAAGAAATTCAAGGAAGCTGTTTTCTGCGACAAGATTCTTACAGAATTTTTCAGAAGTTTTGATTTCAGTGAAATTTAAATACTTGAGCTGAGTTATTGCAACTGTAGTACAAAGCAAAACAATGAAAATGGTGATTGAAAATGGCTGTCTATTGCTATTGAAATATACTAGAAATGCACTAAGGAATCACAGCAGTCGGTGGTCAGGTTTGGACGATCATTGATTTCTTTTGTCTCCTCCTGCATCTTCTGGGCATGTACCATACGATTTGAGTATTCACCCTAATTATCCTGGAGGTGAACAACTTGCTGTGTTGTTTCAGCTTGATGAGGTGTGCAGCATTGATGGCCCTGGAAGCAGCCCAGAACCCTAGCTTATTTTGGAGTGGCATCAAAGCCATCTCCTACTGTGCACCTCACTGCATCTGGATTATATGGCAAGCTGTACACTGCAAAGGTAATTAGGCAAATCACAGAGCACATACCTGCTGCCATCGCTTCTTTTTCCCATGATTGTCTGAACCTGACCAATTGTTCTAGCTGGGCAAGGCTACTAAACAGCACAGAATATAAATAAGACTGACAGGACAGGACAGTTCTAGGAAATCATTTCTGTATCCAAATGAGTCTATAGTACAATTCTTCAAGGGATGTGTTAAAGATGAAACTTTGCAAAGGAAAATCGAGAAGTGTCCCAGGAATATATTAAGACAAAATTAAGCAGCACTGAGAGTCAAACTATATAGAAAACTGGCACCTCTGGGGCTTCCCTTCAAATGCAAATAGCCTGTCACAACTTTAGGAAGTGGAAAGGGAACTTTTAAATCATCTCTCCCAAGGCTTCCCCTAAGTAGTAATTTACATAGCAAGACCATGCACATTGATTGTATTCATACAATTAAGATCAAGTCATGCTCGATCCCAAGAGAGAATGCAAGGAACAAGCTGTCCAACATTGCAAAAATAAGCACTGTGCTTTTACCTACTCTTGTGTTCCAGAACATTCAACAAAATCAAGCATTATCACTAACAGGGATGAGGCTGTGGCTACCTCAGCACCTAAAATCCCTGCAGCTGAGCTTCAGGCACAGCCTGCATTGCTTGTGAGTTCTGTCATTAACTGTAAAAACTGAAACCAAACACACAGGGCAACCATTTCAGCATATTAAAATTTACTTACCTGCTTTGTATTTCCTTTGTATTAATAAAATGACTGTAAAATGGCCATTCTAGGAGGAAGTTAAATTGATTGTTTGCAACAGATGTTCTGTGAGATGGGGGACATACTAATTTACCCTCATGGTTTTTTAATGCAAATATGCCTATCCTACTTTTCAGCTGAAAAAAAAAAAATCCAAAAGCAGAGATCAAACAAAATCCCCATGTTAAAATAAATACAGATCAAAAGATTTAAAAGCCCTGGGCAAGTAAATGAACTTTGATGCTGAAAATAAAACAGATTTGATACCAGAAAAGTCTTCCTGGGTAGAGAGTTTCAAGAGAGGGTGCCGCACCTGAAAAGATGCTACTTGCAGTTGATACGTGCCTCATTTATGATGGCAGGAGAACCTAGAGAAAAGACTCTGAAGGTTATCTTAATACTCTCAATAATATTATGAATGCTCTTTCGATACAATTCTATGCATGCTGTTTAAGCAGCAGCCCAACAGGACTTACTCTCAGCATGATGTGCATTGAATGTCAACAATATTAGTGATGGCTTAGGTGCAGCAGATAAATTCAACTGAAATAGGGGCTTGTTGCAAAAGAATTGATGATCAAATGCCTGTTGAAATAAAAGTATTAAGCATGTGGTGAAAAACAGAGAGAGGGGGCCAAATGAATCTCTTGTGGCAAGATTTTCACAAACTTGGCATGGGCACAGAAAAGGTCCTCTTTTGCGTTCCAAGCAAAAGGGGCACACAGAAGTGCCTCTTTGGCAGATCTTGGGTGAGAGAATTGGTATGGGAAGAATTAGTTCTTAGATATATATGACCCAAAATATTGAGTACCTTTAATTTATTAAAGGTAGCCACCAATGTTTTGATTTTTTTCTCTGGAAATGAAACAGATATTTCCAGATTCATGCAGTATGTTCCCATAAACAAGTATCCACTAGTATTAATGCATGTCAAACCGATTTAAAATTTCTATAGACTCTTGAAGAGTAGTGTTTCAGTGATCTCAGGAATGAACTCGGCTTGTGCACCAGCCTAAGTCAAGTAAAGGCACTGCTGGCTACAACAACCACTGGATGCCCAGATGCAACCATGGATGCAGGAGTAGTCCAGACTACAAACCTGATTTTTCAAGTGAAGTGCTACCACATCTTAAATAGTTCCAGAATTTGTCTCTTTCCAGAGCAAGAGCTCCTCTGATTTGTCTAGAATAATCCACCCAGAGAGTCCTTGGGACTATTTTTCTGTAATCCGCTTGTATAGCCCTTTGGATTAATTTAATTGGAATATAAGTCAAATAAATAAATAAGTGAGCAAGCATCATTTTACTAGCTTGTTCCATCCAGCTTATTACCACTCCTATGCACTAGTTCAGGGCATCAATAGCCTCCCTGGAATCAAATAAAAAGAAATAGAGTTGTGTGACATCTGCATAACCATTGATTTCAAGACACTCTGGATCCCTGAAGGAATCCTAGCACTCTCAGGGTAGATGTTCAGCAGGAGGGGGGTCACAATAAAGGTACAAAGGACTTAGCTGACTAACTGCTAAGATATTGAAGCAAGTTCTAAAAATAACCATTCAGAAAAGACCTGAGCCACCAAAAATGTTCTGTTCAGACAATCCAGAAGGATGCCATTGCTGACGGCATTGGACATCATGGAGCAGTCCATCAAAACCAAAGATGAGCTCCCTTTGCCAGTTTCAGTGCTCAATATTCATTAAAACAACAAAGCTGTCTTTGCTCCCAAACCAGGCTTGAAGCAAGATCGTTATTAATCTAGATAATTTTTATTAAGTTAAGAAAAGGTATTTAAGGAAGCTGTTGAAGGAAGACACTATGAGAGAACAGCTCTTCTACTTCTGCAGCAGCATTATACTGACCTATGTATACACATATTCATGTGTGTGCAAGGAGGCTATATTCTTCTTGAAAGGTTTTCTGTAAATTTAGGTCAAAGTCAGTAGGACACTGTATGGACTTCAAAGGAGAACAAAAGTGTCCAGTAATTTTTTTGGGTCTTTGTGTTATTTACATTTTAATAAAAATCTAAAAATCTTACTATTTACATACTGCAATTGCTGACAGCCTCTATCCCTGTCACCCCACAGGCCCAGAAGACTGGAACATCCCCAGGGTGAGCGTGCACTGTGTCACCGTAGTCTGGACTGGAAAGATCTTGGATTCCTAACAAAACTGTGATTGAAATGATATGATCAAATTAGTACTGTAGCAGAAACAAAGAATTAATGTTAGTAAGTCAATGACACTGAATTATTGTTGTAAAATAGCAAATAATAAGAGAAATCCCATATATACAAGGGTCCTTCAAAAAGTTTCCACGCTTTTAAAAATTCTATTTATTAAGAATTTCAAAAACAAATTACATCACTTTTCTACATAGTCACCTTCCTTTGCAATGCATTTTCCCAGTGTCATACCAACTTTAATGCCATAAGAAAAAATATATAAAATATATTTATAAAATATAAAAGTGCAGAAACTTTTTGAAGATTGCTCGCCTGTAGAGGTAGTCCCTGTGTTACAGATGGAGTTGCATTCCTGAGAACATACTTAAGTCGAATTTGTATGTAACTTGAATCACATAAGGAAGCCAAATGTCTGTCTTAGTATATGTACTTATTTTACCTTTCTATGCACATAAAACACTTAAGAAACACTTCCATATTAACTAATACATATTAAACACAATACAGCATTGTAATAATAATGCAGTAATAAAGTAACTACAGGTACTGGACAGAGAGAGAGAATTTGTATGTGTGCATACAGTATTTTTTTAAAATGCTGTAACGTGCCTCTTATGCCTGGTTTAATCCATGTTTGAGCTTCATTGTCTGTCCATCTTTAATTTTAATGTATGCCCAACAGAAAATAACTTGAATCTTTAAAAGTTACTAACCAGTCCCTCATTATCTTCTGAAGTTCTCTGATAATGGACTGTTAGGGCAATATAGCCCAGTGTTTCCTATTACATTCAAAACACTGTAATCTATGGTGAATTAGTCTCAGTGGGTTCATGTACAGGGGCAGAGCTGGCTGAGCATTTGTTGAGCTTCCAGTGTCTAATGGAGCACAATGCTTATGTGGAAGGGGGCACAAACATGCTGCCTGGGATACTGAAGAGCTCCTTGAAAAAGGTGAAACCATTTGGTCTAAAAAAATGGATTTCCATTACTATCTCTAGCAAAAAGCCATGAATATCACCAGGGAACTATGTGGTGTCAGAATCCCGGAATCTCAGTTTGAGAAGAGGGAATAAAACTCGGGTTCGTGGGAAAGATCAAGCGTCCAGATCATCTGAGGCCTTATTGTTTTACCCAGGTTCCCGCAGTACACTCACGATAATGCATTACCGTGCAGGCAGAGGTGAACTCTGCTGCAAAGCTTCAATACCATTATAGGGCATTTATAGGTATACAGGTACAGGGCAATTGATGACAGAATGCAGAGATTACAATAAGATTCTGAGGTCATCACATACAGAACAGATAAAGAAATGTCAATCAATCACACAGTAACAATGAGATTACAATATTTCTAATTGCCTGTATTGACACTTTAGTTCAGTAGCTTGAACCCATCTCCAGGTCTACTTAGACATGTAAATTCAAGCTACTGGAACTATACTGAACTCAAGACTGTTATCTACTCTAGACATTCTGAATTTGCCAGGGCACATGGAGCCTCTGGGCTATCAAAAGATACTTCCTTGTAAACTGAATTCCAACAATGACTGTTTAATCACTGTGAAGGTATACAATGTAAATTTGGACTAAAGGGCCTGTGTACTGTAGCTTACAGCTAAAGGTGAGAGAAAGGAGTGGGGGAATGCCATTTTAAACAGTGACAGCTTGGTTTTGAGAAGGAAGACAGGATTTGATCCCACAATGGAAAAAGCACATAGAAGTAATGTTTTTCAGACAGGATTTATCCAAATTTTCCTAACAGTGGCCACTGATGATGTGTGACCAAATGCATTGCACAGTTCCCTAGAAATATTCACCACTTTTCCTTAGAGATATTCATTTGGGCTTGTGGCAGTCTGCATATTTATCAGTATGGGTTGTACATAACTTGGGCATTCATAACCCAGGACTACCTGTACTAAGAAATAAGTTTCACTGAATTCCATGGGACTTACTCCCAGGTAAGCAGGTTTTGGCATGTTGTGTGCCATATACGTGTGCTTCTCATCTTATAGTTCTCTACTTTTTTCTTTTGATATATGTTATTAAATATGTATATCTGTTTACCACACAAATTTATGTAATACATATATTAATATTTATTTTCTACTTCTACTGCTCAACTTCTTGTAAAACTAGAACCATTTTTATTGGATAATCACTAAAAATGAAATGAAGCTTCCAGCCCCAGACCCTCAGTGCACCATTAGGATTCCTAGGCCACAACACATTTGCTGTTATGATGGCAACACATACAATAGGGAGAATTCATTTTTTAAGCATTCCTGAAATTATTGATCATGTGCCAAGTTCTTTTCTTATGTGCATTAACGAGGTATTGTTTCCAAATTGGAACTAGATATAGGGGCCTGGTTTGGATGCTAGGCACTAGGAGGTGGCTTTGTTTTCTCCTTCCCATTGCATGCAGCTGATCTAGGCATGGTCTAGGCAGCTGATCCTGATGGTCAGGAAGTTTGTTTATTAAAAGTTTTTCTAACCTGTCCCCTACAAAATGCCTCAGGACGGCTTACAATAAATAAGCTCTTACAATAGACGGCTTACAATAAGTGAGTTCACCATGGGATGTTAACTTGGGAGGCTACAGCTTGAAATCAGACTCACCCTTTACACAAGGGATGGTCATACTAGGTAAATAAATCTCTCTCTCTCTCTCTCTCTCTCTCTCTCTCTCTCTCACACACACACGCACGCACGCACGCACGCACGCACGCACACACACGCTATATTTTATATACAAAATATAAAAATACACTGACCAGGGTTACCAACGTGAATTGGTGCTCCATGTGATTTTTTCATTGGATTGGTGATTTGCACAACCATTTTTAATTTTTCTTTAGGAATAGGTCTCATGGTTACAACTAGATTACAGTGAAAATGTTCAGTGTCACAGCAAGGCACAGCAGTCTAGTAAAGTTTAACAAAATTATCAGTGCATTAAAAATATTGGAAGACATTTTCATTTCAAAATGTTACATACAGTTGAATTTATAAAGCCAACGTTTAACACGTTCATAACATTCAGTAGAAATTCTGAACAATTTTTCACAATAATTATTAAAGAACAAGCAATGTACAGTGTGTTGAATGCATACAGTTGATTTCAGTCTCACTGAATGCTGCCATAAGCCTTTCCTCATTCCTTCTGTACAACAGAGGGTCACAAGGAAATGAAGCAGGCTGTTGTTCAACTCAGGGGAAGAATTAGGAAGCTAGGTAGTCTACTCTGAGTTGTTTTTTATTCTACTGCTGATATATTCAGTTTATGTTACTGATTTTCTAGTAATTTTTTTTCATATTGACTTATGAAAAGCACTTACAATATTAGTAAGGTGTACTGTTTGGCCCAGCTAAGGAAGCTGTTTTCAACTAATTCCAATGGCTTTAATTAGTTTTATTTACAGCTCCTATGGATTAAATATAGAACTGCCCCAATAACCTAAAAAGAGAGGGCATGGTGATCCAATCACAGTAGTTCCTCCTGTGCATGCAGCTAACCACTTTGGCAGGGGCCTCATACTAGAAGTGACTCCTATGGAGATGGATGTCATGGAATTAGTAGCAATTATTCATGGAAGGGTTCAACTTCCCTTACTCACCAACCACTTTTGTTTTTAAAATCAGATCTCTCATCAGCCTCTTTTTCATTGGGTCAATCCTATGTTTAAACATCACATGTTCAGCTTTTATCCATGATAAAGAAAACCACATCCGTTTTGTTTCCTAATCAGTACTTCTATTTAAAATAGAAAAATACTGCCCTGGATTTGTTCCAAACAGCACTGCATGGTTCCTGTTCTAGGAAGGCTGGGGGTACACGGCAATCTTTTATACACTTATTCACTTGTCTATACACAACTGATTGTAGAATGCTCTTTAGTGCCAAGTTTTGCTGTTTTGACCAGAACAGAACCACTATATAATATAAAGTCATAAATTCTTACCTTGTACATGCTTACATTACATTTCTGTTCCAGATTTCTTACAGGGATATCAACTTTCTGGAGTGTCTTTTCAAATGTAAAACTGCAGCCTAAGTAAAATGCTACCAGGTCTTTAAGCTGTTCAGAATATTCTTTTAGGCTTGTCAGAACACCTGTACAGATGCCATTCTCATATTTCCTATACTGCAGACAGTCAGTTCTGCAAAAATATTTTTTTAAAGAAATTTTACCTCACTTTTCAGTCCGCAAAGCTCCCAAAGTAGCATACATAAGATCAGTAAGAATTGTATTGTTATTAGTGACCTAGAACAACTTTCTGGTGCCCACCAAACATTTTGAGCTTCAGCAGCCCCAGCCATCATGGCCAATGTGGAGGGAGTGATGGGAGTTATAGTTCAAAACATCTGGATGGCACATGATTGGGACAGATTGGACTAGATGAGATCCAAGTTACATTTCAACTCTCCAATTCTATTATTCACCATTTTGTGAATCAAAGTATTCATAATTTCAGAATAGTACTAGCTTTGACTTAGAATTGGACTTTAGACAGTCCAGGAAAACAGAGCTGATTTGGTCCATTCTAAGGAGTGCAAAAACAGTTGTCATGTACTTTTCACTTCCTCAAGCAATAAGCAGTTCTAGAGATCAAGCTATCAAGTGTATTTTCCTCTGAATGAGACTGCCAAAACTTAATGTATGCATTTGAATCAATAATACATTGAGCTGTGTGGCAAACTAAAATGAACATGCAGAACTCCAACTGTACAATAACTGTACAGTGAAAATTGGTATATACCTAATATCAGAATCATTGCTCAGGGGTGGGCATTTCCATTCTCCTGGTTTCCCTCTATACAGTAGTGGAAGTGGGCCATCATTTGCCTGGCAAAATTTTTCGAAGTCATCCGCAAGAGATTTGTGAAGAATTATAACATTTGCCTGTTTAAATCCTGTAAAAATTAACAAAACAGAAGTATAACATTCTGTAGGCATGTTATCACGTGAAAGCATTTGTTCATTATGTTTGGCTATATTTTGGCATAAATGTAAAAAAAATTGTGATATCCTATCTACTTTTTCAGCCCTTAAAATCAGATACCATTTGATCAGACATGTCTAGAAAAAGTAATGTCTAGAGATATCTGGAAAAATCTGTTTTATATCTTCAGCCTAATTTTTGAATGCTTTACAACATGTTGCTCTCCAATGCCCTCCCTCTCTTCCTGTTTTAATGAGGTTCAACTTTACCTCCTGGAAGCAGCCACACAGGTCAGGCATGCACAGAAGCTGCAGTCAACCTTGCTATATTGATTATTTGTGACATTTGTATATCATCTGTTAACGCAACCCTCTAGCTAGTTTTCAAAGCATATAAATCAATCATCAAAATAGATGCAAAACTTTATCAGTATAACTAGCATTAAAACTTATGACAAAACCCAGTAAAACACCCAGCACATAATCAGCATAAACTAGCACTGGATTCCAAAAAATAGTATAAAACATAAGCACCATCCCAGATCAGACCATCTAGTGCAGCATTCTATTCATACAGTGGCCAGTCAGCTGCTCACAGGGAAACTCCAAGTAGGATATCAGTGCAACAGCACTCTCTTGCCAAGTTCCCTGGCAACTTGGATACATAAGCATACTGCCTTTGATACTGGAAGTAGCATATAGCTATCAAGCCATTGAATTATTTCTCTTAAATTGTCTAACCTCCTTTTAAAGCGGTCCAAGTCAGTGGTCATCAGTTAAACCAACCTTTAAACCATCAAGGTGAGAAATGATTAGTGTTATTAAAAATATGTAAAAGGAGCAATCCTATCATTT
Source organism: Varanus komodoensis (assembly GCF_004798865.1). Taxonomy (NCBI): domain Eukaryota; kingdom Metazoa; phylum Chordata; class Lepidosauria; order Squamata; family Varanidae; genus Varanus; species Varanus komodoensis. Next base: position 44,941,175 of record NW_025335761.1, on the reverse strand, counting down.
GAGCCCTTAAGGATTCGGGGTCCCTAAACATCTGATCGCCCATGCATGGTGGGAGGCATGGCAGAGGTGCACTCTAGTTCCTAGTAAGGAGCCTGGTGGAGTCTCAGAATAACTCACACTCCTCCAGTCTCCTCTGCTACCTGCCTACCCTGTTTTCTCAAGGATAAACATGCCCATTTTTTTCAGTCTCTCCTTACAGGGCTTTGATTCTAGTCCCTTGGTCATCTTTGTTGCTCTCCTCTGAAACTTTTCCACTTTGTGTTTTTCTTAAATTATGGGGCCCAGAGTTGGATGCAATACTCAAGTTAAGGTCTTACCAGTACTGAGTAGAGAGTACATCCCATGATTTGGAAGTGATACTTCTATTAATGTAGCCCAAAATAGCATTTGTCCCTTTTGTAATCACATCACACTGTTGACTCAGCTTGTGATCTACAATAATTCCAAGATCCTTCTCACTTGTACTATACTTGATCCAAGTATTCCCCATCTTGTATCAGTTGGTTTCTTTTTCCTAGGTGCAGAAGTTGGCGTTTGTCCCTATTAAATTTCATCCTGTTATTTTCAGTACAAGATTACTCAGAAGTTTGCTTTTGTGTTTCAGGATATTAGCAATTCTATCCAATTTTGTATGATCTGCAAATTTGTTAAGGTTTCTTGTGCCTTCTTATCCAAATCATTAATAAAAATGTTGAAGAGCACTGGGCCCAGGTTTGAATGCTGTGGTACCCCACACATTACCTCTCCCCACTCAAAGTTCTAAAGCACTAGGCTGGGTACCTGAAAGAATGCCTCTTCTCATATACATGTCCCCATTTTAAACATCTTAATTAGAGCCTAGAAGTTCCCCTGTACAATGATCTGAGAATTTTCAGTGTGAGGACAAAAAGGAAAACAAATTAAACACACAATTTTAATGGTAGCAACTAGCGTGTGTGCTATATTAACTCATTAAGTCACATGTGTTTTGTAAATATCATAGGCCAATGCTTTTAAATGAAACTTTTGTATTTGTGGAATGAAGAGTATAAGGAATAAAACTAGGGTGACATAGCCTGTAGCAAAAAGTTTATTCTTTGCAGTTAAGCTCCATAACAATATTTGCCACGTTTAAATGTAACAATTTAAATTAATACAATATGTTATTGTATTAAGGTTTTAAAAACAGCTGTTGTTCTGTGAGTTATGTTGTTCTGTGAGTTATGCATTTTGTCTTCATTATGTGTTCTAAATTATTTTCATTTTAAATTTGTTTTAAATTTTGCTTATTATTTGTGACCATGTAATAAATATGATGACATATGATGATGTCTAGGGTGAGAAACATGGGTTAAGACTGCATTATAAATTCTAAAGTTGCATACTTAACAAAGTATTGCAGTGTGTCATGCTTTTCTTAGTTAAAAGTAAAATATTGTTCTGACGGAAAATCATACATGTTTATTTTTATATAATCTTGACCACACCTACATTTGGACATGGATTCCGGAATGGTACATATACAAATCCAAATATATATACAGTATTAAAATAAAAAACTCAAAACAAAACACAATTTAACAGGTAGTATGCAAAGACTATTCAACTAGTCCCACTAAAGTGGGGAGGCCAAAACTGCTACCCCAAATACACATTTAATTGCAGATTTTACACAGAAGTAGATCTGCAACATAGTTCATTCACAGTATTTCTTTGTCTGTTACTTGCATAACAACCCCAAATTTCATGTTCTTACCACGTGTCTTCTTTACTGAAAAAAATTCCAGACACGGGGCATAAACTATGCCAAGAATCTATTCATTTGATCACTGGCATGCTTTTAAATGTCCCTAAACTGAGAATTTACTTAGAATATAAATGAGCCTCATGAATTTTCAAAAGAAAACAGGTCTAGGAAAGCAGGCTTAAGTAGTTGGATCTTAATAAGTTGGCACAAAAAATTCAATCTCATTCAGGAACATTTACCTCACCGTATACAGAACTATAAAAATACTCCACAGTACCAAGAAACACACTTAGTAACACACATATTTGTAAGAATAATGTTTTACCTTGACAGTTTATGATATTGTCTCTAGAATGTTGGTTTTATAACATACATTTTCTGACACTATACACATTTGCTTGGTAAAGTATATCTATTAATGGATGTTGGATGAGCTCCTGTAAGTGTTGGCCAAATGTACAGCCAACTCATTTATTGCTCACATGGGGAAGGAAAATGAAGATTAAAAGGTACGTAGATTCTGTCAACCCTTACTCTACTCAACTGCTGAACAACAAACCAAACAATGTAGGCACTGATTTGCTTTCCATAGAAACACAGAAACAAAGCGAGTCAGAAGGGGTCTTCTGGGCCATCTAGTCTGACCTCCGGCACGAGCCGGCTCCGCTCATGACATGCCCACCATGTGCACGTCCAGCCTATCCTTGAACACCCGCACCGATGGGGCCTCAATGACCTCTCGTGGAACATGACCTCTCGTGTTTCATGTGAACCAGGAACCATGATTCCTGGTTCACACGAAACAATAGCAGGACTTGGACAAACTGAAACCGAATGCTAGTTTCTTCCTCTTCTTAGCCACACAGGAGGAAAGAGGAGAGTTTGAGCTCACTGAAAGCTCATTTCTGCTTGTGCATATAACTCTACAGCATGGTTTACTGTTCTGTGCAGACATAGCCATTCTCTGTGATAAGACCTTAGTAAATTGCGTTCCTGCAGAAAAGGGGTTTTAAATCAAATATGTGGGAGCTAAAGTATTTCTCTATTATAACCTGTTTCCTAACATTTACTGAGGCATATTCAAAAGTATCAATTTAAATGGACACAAAATAATATGCCCATTTAGATTTTATGCAAACATTTACCTTCTGCCATTCCAGAAGTATTGCTAATGCTGAGTTTGCTTAATCGAATTAATTTTCTGACAGCATGTGGTAAAAGAGTTTTTAACCCTCCTGTGAAAATCATCTCTTCATCCTGGAACAAGAGAACAATGTAATTATAGAAAATTAAACAGAACATTCAGTGATTTTCAAACCAGTGATTTTAGCACTTTTTAAATGTTTAGTAGATGTATAGTTCAATTTTCTTGAAATGTTAATCTAACCCATTTTGATTGATTAGCAGTGCATGTAGCCTAACGTGATATAAACTCTAGTTAATTTCTGAATGATAATATACTGGTTTTTAGAATTAATTAGTGGTTCATCTAAATGGAGAGGGTTTTAGCACTACCACTCAATGCATTGTGTCTTTTTTGCCTTTTTTCTCTACTATGTCAACTTAAATGTAAGTGTCATTGCATTCAATGATTTTACTGCTAGGTCCTCTGGATATTTTCAAACTGCTAACATCACAATCAGGAGATTTACTTGATTTTCTGTGATAACAAAAATTATAGAAGTAGTGGAAAAAATTGTAAAGTAACACACTGTCAAGATCCCACTCATAAAATTCCTTGAATAAGGCATGGTGGCTGCACCATAAAAGTTTTGTCTGAAAGCATCCTAATCCAATGTTTACACTTTTAAAAAAGTAATAAATGAATTAAAAAAAACTTGCTTGGAACAAAGCCAAACCAAAGCTATATTCCTAAAGTAACTTTAATAAATGCCACTATGTTTTTCCACTTTGACCTTAACAGCAGAAGAATAATGTCAATAACGTTTCCCAAACATAAGTTTCCATCTCCACAATTAAGGGAAAAAACACCAGAAATTCTAATTACCTTACCTTTAAATTTAATTTTAATTCTGTTGAAGCCATTGCTAGTAAGGAGGATAATTCTGAAGAAGCAACACAGGTTTTAAGCACAGAAGATTTGGTAGTGTACTTTTAAAACTAATGAGTTAATTTTCAACATATAGTTAGTTATATATTTTTAGAAAATATTAATTCTTCTTATCAATACATAGTATTTTGTTACTGCACAATTTCAACTGATCAATCACTATGAAGTACTTTTAGCAACTGTTTTGTGACATATTCTAGCTGTGTTATAGCACTGTGTAAAAGCAAAAGGACAGAAGAATAAACCAGTTACATCAATTTCTTCTGTAAGTCTTACCAGTGCCACCAAGTAAATGTAATCATTTGCTGGCTGCTTCTGCTAAAAATGTCAAGGTTTAACTTCTGTAGTTTATTTAACTGACCCAGCCAACTCACGGTACTGGATAGTGTGGTAAGGCAATTAGGTCTAAGAGGAAAATCAGATCAAGGCTAAACAAAGCACAAATTTAAATTTTACTAGATGTTTTGAAAAGCAGAATTTTTACTATTGTTCTAATAGTATGTATAGGGGAAACAGATTTTAAAACACTTCATAATTCAGTCTATTTTGTGGCACTAAGGCCCTTTTTCATCCTCATGGCAGTTTCACAGGGTGTCAACAAATTTGTTTTGGGTGCTAAAAAGATCATCATTCTTGATGGTTTGCTGCGATAAATTCACAAGAAACTTTGAACACAAAATTGCTTGTCTTTGGATACGAAGTGACTGCTTTGCATTAGACCTGGAAATGGCCTTGGAAACCAAAAGGCACCATGGTCACAAATTCCAGTATCTGAGATCTACTAAAACTGACTAAAGTTAGGGACTTATAAATGCAAAGCCTAATGTAAAAAGAGACTAATTAAAAAGAGAAGGTAGTGGCTCTGAGGACAACAGATATGGAAAAGAGGAATAAAAGTATACATGAACTAAGTATTTGCTGACTTGGTAGTAAGAAATAGTTATAAATCTAATCCATAAGAATGTAAGAAGAGCCATGCTGGATCACACCAAGATTCTCACTTGTCCAGCATTCTGTTCACACAGTGGCCAACCAATTGCCCACAGGAAACTCATAAGCAGGACACGAGTCAACACCCTTATAATCATGTTCTCCCACAAATGGTATACATAGCCATTATCAAAATTAATACTTAATTTCCATAAATTAGTATAAATTAGTACAATCCCCCTTTACAGACATCCACATTGGCAGCCCTCATTGGCAGTTTTAACCAAATGGGTGGTTGAAACTGTGGTACTTGCATATAGCTAGAATGCAATTCTATTGATGTGGGCAGAGGGTCACTGGGAAAAGGAGGTACCAAATGGCATAAGAGACGGTATGGATAGAAAAAACAGGTGGGAGTAAAAGAGCAAGGTAGGCAACTACTCCAATTAACAAGTTCAAATTTAAAACTATACAAGAAAAGAAACGATACTCACTCCTGGCAGAGTCACTCTGCTTTGCTTTTTCTTTTACATTTTGTTAGTATTACCATAGCACCAATTCTTACTTTTGTCTTAAGGTCTTTTAAATAAGCCCTTTTTGCTTTCAGTTATGAGTATGCGTCAATCATTAACCTCTCTTGAACTTTATACCTGTAGAGTGGGGTCACAGGAGCACATTTAAAACAGGCATTAATTTTCACAGTTTTATTATTAACAAGCCTATAAATATAAACCCTATACCATTTAGTAACTTGGCACCTCTGTTTTGAATAAGGCAAAGTTTTCAGGCCATGCTCAAAGATATTCCCAAGTACACTGCTGTAATCCAACTGGCAAAAACATGAAAACCTTCCCAAAAGATCACTAATTAAATAAAGCTGCAACTGGCATATCAATCCAATCTGGTAAAACGCACATCTAGCCACCTGGGTCACCTGTGCCTCAAGTGACTATGAAAGATTCAGAAGTATCTCCAGCAAGCATGCCTGATTTTTCAGGAAGTGCATTCCCAGAGAACAGGTTGAATGCTACCCAAACCATGCACAACAGTAGCTCCATCATGTTTTACTGAGTCTTAATTTATTAGCCCTTATCCGGTCAATTACGTTGTTAAGGCACCAATTCAGCATACCATTGTCTAATATAACTTTCCACCATAGTAACATGTTAATAATGAAAAGCATAGAGCAGTGGTGGCGAACCTATGGCACGCGGGCCACAGTGGGCATGCAGAGACCTCTCTGTCGGCATGCGAGCCAAGTTGCCCCAGCATCGCCCCAGCAGCCGAGCGTTAGGGTTGGGGTGTGCAACCAGGTAGGGTTAGGGTTAGAAAAACGAGGTGTCCAGGCATGATTTTGATGGTTGGGATGTGTTTAGAATGGGCAGAAATGATGAGCTGTGCAGAAAAAGCTACTCAAGGAAGGCTTTTTCAAAATCGCATTATTTTCAAAGGACCTTTATCCCTATATTAGGGTTAGGGGTGGGCACCAGGGTAGGGTTAGGGTTAGAAAAATGATATGTCCAGGTATGATTTTGATGGTTGGAATGTGTTTAGAATTTGTAGAAATGATGAGCTGTGTGGTAAAAGGTACTCAAGGAAAGCTTTTTCAAATTCCGTTATTTTCAATGGAGCTATAGCCCTATATTAGAGTTAGGGGTAGGCACCAGGGTAGTGTTAGAGTTAGAAAAACGTGGTGTCCACACATGTTTTCAATGCTTGGAATGTGCTTAGAATGGGCAGAAATGATGAGCTGTGCAAGAAAAGGTACTCAAGGAAAGCTTTTTCAAATTGTGTTACTTTCAATGGACCTTTAGCCCTTTATTAGGGTTAGGGATGTACACCAGGGTACAGTTAAGGTTAGAAAAATGAGGACTCCTGGCATGATTTTGATGGTAGGAATGTGTTTAGAGTGGGAAGAAATGATGAGCTGTGCAGAAAAAACTACTCAAGGAAGGCTTTTTCAAAATTGCCCTCTTTTTAATGAAACTTTACCTGTATATTAGGGTTAGGGGAGTGCACCAGAGTGGGGTTAGGCCAGTTGTGGCGTGCAGTTGTGGGCATGCAGAGCCCTCTCTGTCGGCATGCAATCCAAGTAGCCCCAGCATCATCCCAGAAGCCGAGCATCGGATAACAGCGCACATGGGGTCTGTGTGCATGCTCAGAATGGAGTAGCAGCACCAGGCGATGACTTCATGTGCCACAACTCATTAGCCACGACTCTTCTGAGGTTTCGCATGGCCGGTCAGTGTGCTGCCAAGGATTTGCTTGGACAGGCTGTGAATTATTTTTTGTAAACTAAATACTCAGTTTTCAGGGTTTATTGTAGTTTTGGCACTTTGCAATAAGTAAGTGGGTTCTTGGTTGCGGTTTGGGCACTCCGTCTGTAAAAGGTTTGCCATCACTGGCATAGAAGATAAAATGGAGCCCTGTAGAACCCAGAAACATCATGACAGAAAAGAACAGCAATCTCCTGCCACTATTAGACCAGGCTGAAGAAAGAGATATGGGAAACTATAAATACAAATGCTGTAGGCATTATAAGACTTGGGATTTGGCTGTGATGATCAAGACTTGGAAACACTGTGTGTTTTTCTTTTAATATCAGAACTCTTTGTTATGGTTCATTTAATCTTTAAAAAGAATCAAATTTATATCAAGTGGATACAAAACATAAATGCAGGAAATACGATTTTATTTTAATTAACATGCCATTTAATTAGTGATAAAATATGCACATAGATGTTTTGCTAGTATAGCCAGATTAATAAGATGTGATTTTGACTTGAGTTCCCATGAATATATTACAGATGACTGGAGTACAGCTGGAATTATATACAACATTAGCAACCATTTTAACTCATAGTTTTCAAGACTTGAACACTCTACATCTTAAAAAGGAGATAGAAGATGGGGGCTCAAGCTGCATTAGAAGTTTATCATGAAGATCAAGAAATCAGAAAAATATCCACCATCATTAGGGAAACAGAGGAGAATGACTGATAGGATTCTATCATCAGTTAGAATCTTTCTAGTGTACTTGTAATAGTTTTCATTTGATCATTGTGATCTACTGGCCAATGAATTATCTTAATTACAGTGGTTATAATGAAAACAGGATTAGAAGAAGAACATGAGTATTAAGAAAACTAGAACAACAACTTCAATTTAGTAGCAAGAGAAGTGCTAGCCAACCATGTTAGCATTATGTCTGTCAGCAGCAGGGGTAGATGGTCCTGTTACCAGAAATGTGATTTAATCATCCCTCTTTGTATGATTCATTGGAAAAGGGCCATAAAAGAAGTAAGCATCTAAATTATCAGAACCTGATAATTGTTAAGGCATGCTGGGGTAACAGTAAAGAGAAGAGTTATACTGACCTTTACTACAAAAAATAGAATGAATTGGTGACAAGTCTGGTGACCAGGTTGCAGTGAAGATTTAATTAAAAAGTAAAAGGGAATTCTTATCTAGAAATGATTAAGCAACAGTACAAAGAAAGAGAAACCAAAATAGTTTTCAGATGTTATGACTATTCTTATATAACATATCTAAGAATTTGAAAATCTATATTGAATTGTATTTACTTAATTGTATATAATCTATCCAAAGACCATTTGCTATTAAGCAGATTAAAACAGTTAATTGTAAGAATAATATGTAAAAATATCATTAAAATGCATCCATGTAAAGCAGACTTCAGAACTTCTCACCCTCTAAATGTTTTGGGCTGGAGATAACATTATTCTTGACCACTGATCACACTGACTGAAAGACTGATGACGCTGAAGTTCACTAAGCTAGGAAGGGTTATCCAAAGCAATCTGGCTCCTCATAAAAAAGTATGCACAAACCTATCTGATCCCTTAAGTTGACTTCAGTGACCTTCTCTGTGTGCCCCCTCCAATAAGAAGTGGAGGGGATTTGCAAATGGGCTTTCTCTATGATAGGCCTGCATTTGAGGAACACTCTCACCAAGGAAGCTTGCCTGAAACTGCTGACACTGATCTGATTTACACAACACAATACTCTGGGCAGTGAGTCACAGTTGCTCATCATCTCACCTGAATCCAGACAGCTTTCTGCAGGGTAGGGGTTTTTTTTCCCTTCGTTTCATGCAAACCACACTGAGAACCCAAAGGCTGTTCTAGGGGTTGTTTTCACAACCTGGGTGACCAGGCTGACTGTGGGTAAAAAGAAGCAACAAGTGAGAAGCTTAGCAAAAGCAGAGGAAAGAAGTTGCTGCTTTTGATGATCTTTCCTGGGTTGTTACCAGTGACAACCCATTCAAAGGGCATATGCAGCATACAGGATGGTTGGCCACTTTTAAAAAATTGAGCTCCAAATATGTGCAAAACTTTAATTCTAACCAGTATATTAAATTTATTTGTAGATTAAATGTTATACAAGCACTAAGTCTATAATCCTGAAGGTGTGAAAATGGAAGGCCTCACCTGGATATTGTCTTGTAGAGTTGCTGTTAAAGTGCAACAGATACTAATTCTGGACATTGACCTGGAAAGGTTGCAAACATATAACTTACTTTGCATGAAAGCTATCAAAAGGTGAGCTGTGCAGTCAAAGTGAAAGAATGAATGACCTTTGCTCACAAATGGTGGTAAGCACCTTTTCTCTGCCCTTCACAACTAGATCTTTCAGGCTTGAGTGTCTCCCAGTCAGTACCAGTGTCCCCAACTGTTCCACCGTTTTATGAAACTCTAGGTGCTCAGGAAGGTAGAAAATGTGTATACACACCTTTCTTTTGTCACTTGATTCTGACAGCTGTCAGAAGTAGGGCTTTTTAAAAAATAGGTACTCAGGGAATTTGGGGACAGGAGATAAGGTGGGATACCAGCTGAAGGACCAATGGGGAAGGAAGGGAAAACAGCACATGATGAGCCATATTGCCCGTTGAACGTAAAATGGATGGTTCATAGAACAACCAGCCCATCAGAGTAGGATAGCATGATGTGCATACCTGCCTACTGCCATACTTTTTGCACCAGGTAAAGATGCATTTTGTTTGCCAGACATATGGGGATTACCAATTGCCCTATCGCCATGGTCTGTTCTTATAATGCTCAAGAAGTTCTGGGGTAAAGAGATTATATACTTTGATTGAACACATTTTAGATTATGTTCATGATTTTATTTGCATTATACTGACTGTAGATACATCTTTTTCTAGCATATTAATTATGAATACCAATATTTCTGTGGCTAAATTGCTTGAAACTGTTCGAACTTGTTTTTTGTAATGGAAAATTATGTATGCCATAATTTATGGTTTACATGCTAAAGTTTAGTTGAAGTCAAAAGGATTTAAGCAATGTAAACTATGAACAGAATTATAGCCCCTTCTTTTAATGTTAAAAGACTGTTTATTATGGGTTGTATCTGTCTTCCATGAGAGGTAGGCACTTTATGAGAGAGGATGGATTGTGCTAGTTCTGTCATCTTATCTTTTGAGATCCCCCACCCACAAAAACTCATCCATTTACCAGGGCTTACTGACACCCTGTGTTGCTTTTTCAGGGAGTTGGAGAGTGCTGTTAGAAGGAGGTGGTGGAAAAGTCCACTTCTGCCAGTAAAGTTAAATGTAGACCCAGTCCAAGGCTTTTCCAAATATACAATAAATCAGGGGTGGCCAAACTGAAGCTTGGAAGTCACATGCAGCTCTTTCGTATGTGGGCGCCCACTTGCAACACTCGAACAACTGACATTTGCCATATGTGGCTCTTCCATTGAGCAAGTCTGGCCACACTTGCAATCTATGATACTCTTTGTGTTAACCCAAGTGCAAATAGGGAAATTACACAGCCATACAAAAGCGCCTTCAGGCCCATATTCCCTTTAGTTGCATTTCTATAACCTGACTCTAGGTGGTGCTCAAAAACTGTCTAAACATAACAGTAAATTTTATTTTTGTTTCCTCTATGTTACATAAATTGAATCCTGAAAAGGTGACCATTTGAAATCTGTAATATGGGTTTGTGTGATGTGAAGAATGAGAAATGTAAAAAACAAAAAGAAGGAAAAAAAAGTTGTATAGCATAGTCTTGTGCTTGTTTAGGGATGTGATAGCCCAGGAAAAAAAGGGGGGGGGGTAGAAAAAAACATGTTTTTCCCCCAACTGTTTCTGAATCTATTTGGGTTTTCTTTTGCCCAGGACTGCACATCTCTATGCATGTTTCAATCTGAAGCAAGTGGCACTGAGATTAATAGGGCTTACTCCTGAGTTTACAAGCGTAGGTTTGCAGCATTAAGATGCTCATGTGCTTCACCTGTAAGCAGTTTAGGCTGGTGTCAAATCTGACTGGTAGGGAACAGAGGGGTCACCAAAGGCAGAACCAAAGGGCAGATCACTGGAAGTGGAACAGAGTTTAAATCTCTCATAGCCAGAAAATCTTACTGATATAGAAAACTGAGGTACATGAATGTTAAAATTGTACACTGAAATTAGGGTATAGGGGAATTACACAGCCATACAAAAGCTCCTTCAGGCCCATCTTCCCTTTCCAATAACTCCCATTCCACAATCTTCTACTCTACCCCAACACTGAACTCACACACAACAATTGTGCATAGAAACAGAAAAACCAATGTATTTTAATAATACAAATGTTTTTTTCATTGTATATCATAGCGGCAATTATGTTCCATGTTTTCCTGGAAGCAAAAGACTTAAATATTTTCTGTGATAAATAACTCAAATACTAGCACAGACTTCCCCTTTTGCAGTATACTGCACACAGACACATTAGATCCCCCCCCCCCCCCCACTCTCTCACTCTTTCTCTCACACACTCTTTCTCTCTCAAGAAAGAGCTAGAGTGACTCATGGAAGCTGTTGTCAGCACAGACTTAATAGAACAAATTATGCTAACTCTGAGCCTGTTGCTCCAGCCAGCCAACTCCAGAACAATCTCTCTTTCTATAAATACTGTTGCTCAAAAAGGAATCAAGGTCAGTGGACTCTGAGGCTGCAATTCTCTAGACATTTACTTGGAATTCACACTGACTGCAATGAGCCTTACTTCTCAGTAGACATTAATATGTTTGTGGTGAGCATCTGGCTGTGCAGGTTTTTCCCCCAAAGCATGTTGTGAAGGACCAGGTGGGATATAGTGTCTACCACCACCATTTTTCTCTTCCTTCTTTAGTTCTGACACATGCATGCAAAGCACCACATGATAGATTGCTGCTGCTCAAACCTACTAAGAATCTATTTGCCTGAATGCTGCCTTCAACATTTTGATATGGAAAACTGGGTTTGTACTAAGCCTTAGTCAATGACACGTTCACTCACTCTCTCTCTCTTTTAATGACCAGTTTGTAAGGATGGTAGGATACCAAGCATTTCCTTAGTATGTGCATATGCAGTGAGTGAGCTTGTGCAGGGCTTCCTTATGAATGTCCAAGTTAAGAACAACACTTACTTATGAATAAGCAAACCCAGAAGTCCTGCCTCATCCTCAAACTGCAAGTGGGTGCCTGCAGACGCTGAGCAGCAAGGAGAGGAATGCAGGCAGGAAAAGGAAGGAGGGAAAAGTGGTGAACAGTAAAGTCGGAACTAGTTCCATGGCAGTGACAGTAGCTTTTCATGCTCATGAAAAACTTATGTATCCAAACCAGGGTATTTTGGATCACTTGTAGTTAGTGTTACCTCCTGTAACTTTGTACTTGATTTGGTTTGTAACTATGCCTCCAAAGAGTAAATCTGATGCAAGTACAGGTGATGCCCTGACGAAAAGAAACACAAGCACAATTCAAACTATAGTGCAAATAATCAGAGAAAGGTGAGATGCCATCGCTTAGTGGGAAAGCATTAGGCTTTAGTCGTTCAATAACTGAATTCTCTTTTTAGTACTTATAATTATTTTACTATTAAGTGTTTAAGATGTTTGAGTGAATATGGAATTGTTCTTTAGTGTTGGATATGCTTTTGATATTTGTGATCCAACTTACACACAAATTCAATTTAAAGATGATCACAGGGATGGAACTTGTTCTAACCTGGGGAGTGGGTGTATAGGCAGTCCCTGGGTCTGGGATATACAGGCAGTCCCCGTGTTATGAACATCCAAGTTGCAAACACCTGTACTTATGAAGGAAATGCCACAAAGCCTATCAATTTAAAAAAGTGAGTTAAAGACAAACATGATACTTTTCCACAGTAGGCCACAAAACTCCAAAAGTTCCCACATTCATTTTTATGAAATAAGTATCATCATCATAGACAGCGAGTAAGCAAAAGGAGAGAGAAAGAGGCCTCTGAAGCATGGCCTCTTGCCCTGCCCGTCCGGAGAGGGAAAACTGTCATTTTCTTGATGCAAAGAGGACGAACGAGTGAATGAAAGGAAAGGCAGGGAATAAGAATATAAGAATGCAATAAATGAAGGAGTGCTGCTGGATCAGAGTCTAAGAGAGAATGGGAGAAGCAATCTAGCATACATATGGTCAACAGTATTAAGCGTTAAGGTTTGCAAGGGTCCTTAGAGATATTTCCCTGTTTTCCACTTCTGCCAGGGTCCTACATCCTTAACACCTGTGAATAGGGAGGGCATACTGTATAAAGAAGTGCTTCTTAAGTGTTTTATATGCTTAGGGAAGTAAAATATGCACATATACTAGAACAAAACATTGGGCTTCCTCATGCTAAATATTGCCCATACATATGTGATCTGAATTATATTTAAATTCAACTTAAAGATGTTCTCAGGAACAGATCTTGTTTGTAACCTGGGGACAGTTTATATTACTTAATCTGTGGACCAGAGTTGGTTATAGTGCAACTCTGCCTCTACTCATAGTAACCCCTCCTGGTTTCAGTAGGACTTACTTCCACATAAGTGAACATAGGATTACAACATTAGTGAAGTAGATTGTCTAGTTTCTAATTCAGTACCTTAGATTTAACAGTTCCAACAGGTAACTGAATATCATCAAATAATTTTGCCTGTAAACCTTGTTTGGCTAGCTTTTTATATGCAAATAAACCACCAATGACTTCTGCTTTTGTTCCCTCTGAATGTATGTTGTTTCAGTAGTTTAATCAAAAGTTGAGAAATAAACTTTAAGTCTCTATATTAGAGATACATACATTCTAGTTAATTGGCATGCGTACATTCTAGTTAATTGAAAATAAATGTGACAACTCAGAACGTTAGGCACTATGTGCCTTTTATGCACTACGCACTACTATAACTAATCCCAGCTTTCTTATTTTTGAAGGGAAGCTGTAAGCAGTGTTTGAAAGGAACAGGCATGCTTAAGAAAATTGTAACTGCACTGCTAAGCTATAAAGGTGTACTGTGCTTATACATTCTTTTCAACACAGAATAATCAATTCTTTACACAGAATAGCTGTGGAGGGAAGTGAACTAGTAAATTCTGTATTCTTCTCAACTTGGACCTATTTATTCATGTTCTTATGACTCCCAATTTTATTGTAAGGATGCTTTGTTTTTAATATATTGAATATTTGATTTTTGTGCTTACAACTTGAAATCCCTTTTTCTGGAAGACACAGTGTGTGTGTGTGTGTGTGTGTGTGTGTGTATGTGTGTGTGTGTGTGTGTGTGTGTGTGTGTGTGTATATATATATATATATATAAATAAAATGTAACCAAAGTTCCATCTCCTTCTCTCCCTTATTAATATATACACATACTCCACACCTGGTGCTCTTCTGCAACTGAGCCCTATCCCACCATCCAAGTTATTCTGCAAATAAAGAATATCTCATAATGAAATTGTTTCCCTTACTGTTCTGGATTCTCCAGTATCTTCTCTGTGTGCGCAATCTAATATTCTCCATGATGTATGAAATAACAAAGCAAAAGACCAGCAATAAGAGTACAACAGTCAAATATGAGTGTGCCTCTGTCTGCCTAAGTGACATAGCAACTTAGTTTTCTGAGCATTTAGAAATGTGACACTGATACTTGACATGTTTCTGCAGAAGTGTGCAAACATGGTGTCTATAAGTTGAACACTGGCTCATAAAAATATCAATACTAGAAACATCTAGTAATTTCATTTTTTCCCCAGCCCTATGCACAGGGGTTTTTCGAAACCAACAGGCCAGAACATTGCAATTTAGATACTGGACATTCTTCTAAAAATTGGAGTAGAGCACAGGTACAGTTCCCTCCAATTGTTTTCTCCCTAACCTAGTCCTGATTTTAGAGCTTCGTAGTTTACATCATTTGCTTATGCTTATTACTTATTCAGAATATAGTGGATTAGATCAATATTTTGAAATATATGAAAATAAGATTTAGTGTATAATCCTATAGGGCCATGGTTCCTGGGGCATGTTGTGAATTAGGATTTTTCTGTCTAAACATGCATAGGATTGCTCATTTAGGGTACAATTCTTTAGAAGTCTTACAATTCCCAGCATTCTCCAACCAGTATGATTGGTTGAAGGAAGTTGCATGTACATTTAGAAGGAAAAAGTCTTATGACTGCAGCCTTAATGCTTAAAATTTAAAACTATGATTGCAATCCTACAAGTTTGTTTTCACTTGGTACTATAGCTTGGTATTTGTTTTGAACTGTGCCAATTAAAAATGCCATCAAAGCTGTTAATGTAAATAGTCCAGTAGCTGAGAAGGTTTGAACAAAAGACCTTTCACAGAGGGCAAACTGGTGATGCTCAGAGAAAAACGCACACACACACTGTGCTGTTACCAGAGTGTAGGACACAGAATAATCAATTCAAGTTGCATCAACCCAGATTCAGGCTAGATATCAGGAAAAGCTTCCTCACTGTCAGAACAATACGACAATGGAACCAGCTGCCTAGAGAGGTGGCAGGTTCCCCCACACTAGAGACATTCAAAAAGAAACTGGACAGCCATCTGAGTAGGGTGGTGTAATTTGCAGGTGTCCTGCAACAGCAGGAGATTGGACCCAGTTAACTTTTTGGCTTCTTCCAATTCTACTATTCTGTGATTAACACAATCCACCCAGGCAAAACACACAAAAGGTCAAAAAACAAAAAAACAAAAAACAAAACAAAACAAAACAAAACAAAAAACACACACACCAGCTAACACCACCCAACCTATATATCACTTCCATCACCTTTTCTAGGCGTCTGGGATACTCTGTACAATCCCCATTACTTCCCTTTTTTTCTTGGTCACTGAGCATGCATCAAGAGTAAGTGATGGGCTGTAGTTGTCCAACATTTTTATTCCCTAAAAATGCCTCTGTGACCTAGGTGAGTCCAAAAGTATACTTTGAAATATAGTTGATGTTTCATGCTGAAACTTTCCTTTGCAACATGCCAACCTTCCCGTTTAAAAAAGTTGCTAATTTTTAAAATGCAGAGAAGTAGGTACTGCTTCTCAAAATGCCAAACAACTTTTCAGTTAACAATCCAGATTACATGCTGAAGAAATGCTGTGCAAAGAGAAAAGAGAAGCAGGAAGAATTAAGAAACAGAAATACATGTTTTTGAGCACATGAACAATTATCATGATTCAAGGTCCCTGAATACAGCATCCCAATCATACCAGAACTGATATAAATTCACCTTTGTGTGCAAGATGAGATATGCATCAGCCCTGGCAGGTGATCCTAAACTCCATTTACCTGCTACTCAATGTATTGATGGTTCCAGAAGTGAATGGGAACCATCCTAAACATATACAATCTTTGTTGTCCTGCTCACAATCCTTTGCTTTGCTTTCTGTGATTCTCATTGAAAGCAGATCTGGCAATGCAACTCTGAATTAGTGTGGTACACATTGGTTGTAACAATGTCAATTAAACCAATATCAATTGCAAGTTCTAACACAACCAAATGTGGAAAAGTCAAAAGTGGGTGAACACTTATTTATTTTTTTAGATTTGTTTGAAAGCTGCCCATTAGCATCATGCTCTCTGCATGGCCATTACAATAAAAATTGATAATTAACATTGATAAAATAATTATAATAAATAAACAGAATAAAATCACAACAAACATAAATAAAAATATGACATATATAAATGCAATTAAACCTAGTGCCATTGATACAAATAGTCTAGATGGTGCCATAGGTGTGCCAGAAAAGCTTTTGCCAGGTGCCTGAAAAGCAACAAGGTAGGCATCAAGTGACTCTCAGGTGGTAGAGTGTTCCAATTGGGGTGCCACCACAGAAAAGACCCTCCTCATTACAGCCTCCCCCTTAACCTCCTTAGGGATAAGAACTTGTAGGAGGGCCCCAGCTGAAGATGTTATACAACAGACAGGAATATGAGTATATGGAATAAGGCTCTCTCTAAGATAATTTCCCAGTTGAAATGGGAGTTCACTCACCAGCAGTACTTCTACCCTGTCAGGACAGAGCTTGAGCTTATTGGCCCTCATCCAACCCATTACCAAGTCCAATGGAGGGTAGAGACTGCCACACCTGGGTCAGATGAGAATGAGAGGTACAGCTGAGTGTCATCAGTGTACTGATGACACTTCAGCCCAAACCTCCTGAAGACCTCTTTCAGCAGTTTCATGTAGATGTTGAAAAGCATGGGGGGATAAAAACGAACCCTGCAGAACTACATGCCATGCCATAGAGCAGTAAAGCCCCAACAGGTAGTACTGCAGCTAGTGGAACGTGATGCTTCCAACTCCCAATTTGGCAAGCCGCACCAGAAAGATACCATGACCAACAATAGTGAAAGCTGCTGAGAAATCCAGAAGAATCAACAGGGTTACACTACCCCAATTTCCTGGCAAAGGTCATCCCACAGGATGACCATGGCAATCTTGATCCCAAAACCAGGCCTGAAAATCAATTGAAATGGATAATCCATTTCCTCCAAGTTGCTCGGCCACCACCCACTTGAACACCTTGCCCAGGAAGGGGATATTGGCTATTGGTCTATACTTATTCATGTCACCCAGGTCCAGGTTTGGGTTTTTTTTTGTTTTTTTTTTTAGAAGCAGTGTAACCATGGCTCTTTTTAACATGGCTGGCAACACCCCCTTTTTCAAGGAGGCATTTATGGCCACCAGAATCCAGGTGTGGATCCCCTCACTTGATCTTCCAATAAGGCAAGATGAGCAAGGATCAAAAAAGCAAGTGGCAGGCTGTACGTGTTGAAGCAACTTGTCTGCATCGTCAGGCTGCAAAAACAGAAACTCATTGTGCAAGGCTGGACCAGATGGTGCACTGAACACCTCCAAAGGTAGTACTGCAGTAACTGTAGCATCCAAGTTGATGCAGATACAAAAATTTTATCTTTGAAATGCTGACCAAACTCATCACAGCAGACTGCTGAAGGCTCAACAGGATCTATTTTGGAGCCAGCATGTAAAAGGTCCCATACCACCTGAAAAAGCTCCACTGGTCAGCATTCTGAGGGTGTAATGCAAGCAGTATAAAGGCACTTCTTAGTTGCCTTGATTGCCACAGAATAGGTATGATACTGAGCTCTAAGCTGTGTTCAGTAGGATTTAACCTGAGTTTTTCACCACCTGCCCTCTAGTCATCTCCCAGCTTGCTTCATCACACTCAGCTCTACCATATACCAGGGAGCCAGATGCGCTCTGCAAAGAGGGAGGTGATGTTTGGAAGCAATCATGTCAACTGCCCAGGTCATCTCTGTGTTACACAGGGTGCCCTGGGCATCAACAGGAGTGCCAGCCATGACAGCCAGATAATCCCCCAGAGCTCTCAGGAATCCATCTGGATCCATCCATCTCTGGGAGAGGACCAGCTTAATAGGTCCTGCACACCTGCAAAA
Source organism: Varanus komodoensis (assembly GCF_004798865.1). Classification (NCBI taxonomy): domain Eukaryota; kingdom Metazoa; phylum Chordata; class Lepidosauria; order Squamata; family Varanidae; genus Varanus; species Varanus komodoensis. Next base: position 44,922,708 of record NW_025335761.1, on the reverse strand, counting down.
GGGAAAGGGGGCTGAAAGTTCAAAACTCAAAAGGAATGATCTTACTATGACAAGGGGGCTAAAGATCCTTAACAATCAAAGCACCATCTTCCTGCCCTGTTGAGAAAACCAGATCAAGAGTGTGTCCCTTCTTATGTGCTGGGCTGGTGACATATGAGAGAGCCCCATGGCTGTCATGAAGTCCTGGGCTGCATGGAATTTGAGGCCCCCCAAGAGCCTGGGGGTCCACACGACCAGGTCCAAGACTCTGCCAACTTGGACAGGGAGACTTCTGGGCAGTGGGGTGGCAGAATGTTAACTCTGTCTCAGTTGCCCAGTGCAAGGTGTAACCACTAAAGATCTGAATTCAAGTGGACAGGAAGCCTAGTGAGGGAGATGGAACTACTATGAACCACTGCCACCCCTGGCCCTTAAGGTGATGTTGGTGCTGAACCAAGTGCTCTTGGAAACAAAGCTGAGAAAAGATAACCCCATCCACCTCACTGCCGATGTCTTGGTAATGCATGCCAGCTTGGCACCTTCAATCACACTGAGGTCATAGATGAGCAAGTTCTTGTTAAGTACTGACTTGTCATTCAACAGCAGCACTACTTCTGCAAGGCACTGTAGTAAAATCAGCTTGGAGAACCAAAGAAACAGATTACCATGCCTTGTGCTCTGCAAATACCTTTGGAACTCTGGATTTATCCACAGATCTGTAAACATGCCTAGTTCAACCTTATACCAGAAATCTGATCCAATTTTCACATGCTATTTTTCTCTTTCTCTGAGTCAGCTATGGCCCCAGCTGCACTGAGTGCTGACTCCAGCAATGCTTGTGTGGAAGAATCTTGAGAAATGAGTGGTGACTCCATCTGCCTCTTCTCTGGGATCCATGGGGCCACATGGGAAGCAAATGACCCTAGAAAGTAACTGTTGCAGAATCCAACTACTAAGGTATGTGCAGCAACTGTTCCTGGGTTGAATATTAGCTCCACCACACAGGAAGAAGGTCAGTAAAGGTAAGTTTCAGCTCCAGTGGCTAGGAGGAATTGAATATTAACATTGCCAAAATTTCACTACAGAAGATTTATATCAGTCTCTATCTGCTGCACAAGTGTGAAACAATTTCCCCCATGACATTGTGTTTTGAGAACATATGATAAGAATTGTTAAATTATAAGTTGCAAAATGTAAGGTTTTTCCATAGGTGAATCCTTTGGGAAATATACCTGGGGGGTGCATGCAGGAAAGACAACTTAGGAGACACAGCTGAACTTGTCAGGATAATGAGTTCCTTGGCCACCATGCCCAGAGACTCTGTAGCAGTAGCACTTTTCTACAAGTCACAATAAAATCAGTTTCCTGAGTTCAGGTGACATGATAAAACCCATAGTGGTTTTTAACCTTAAAAAAGTTGTCAGTTTGTTAGTGAAAATTAACCCTATCTAGACTTGCTGGGTTTGACAGCTACAAGAATCCATTGTGGCTAGCTGCCCCACAGTGGGTTGTTATGTCATGTAACCAGGTCATTAGTTTCAACAGAGCTCACCTCTAAATAAATTTTCACTGGATTGCAGCCTAAAATTTATGCTATATTGAACACCTCTCTTCCAAAAAGAACAGAACACTGAATGTTCACTTCTCAGGAAGTTAATTGTCTTGACACTCTGTCACTGGAGGCAAGCAAATGAAAAACATGAACAAACTTGTCATTTTAGTTACCAAGAAAACACTAATAGCAATGCTGAATAGCTAATTTTTCAAGGAGTGAATATAAGGATATAAACTCTTAGGTGATAATAATAATAATAACAATCAATGCTAATATAGCAATACACCCAGTGAAATTTTATGACTGAGGTTCAACAATCCTAACCATCCTTACGTAGAGGGCTTCCTCTCACCCCATGAGAGGACCAGCTCTGATTCTGGGATATAACAGGAGAAGACAGCTGTTGCCCTCATTTCATGCTGATAAACCTCCCACAGGCAACTAATTGTTGGACTAGATAGGTAATTGGTCTGATCGAGCAGGCCCCTTCTTACATTACACTGGAACAAGCCAGTTGTTTGCTCATTTCAACAATGGCATAAATGGATATGAGTGGCCTTGGTCAAACAGTGGCCATACCAATGCAAGTTGACATGGAATCTGCCTACGCCCGAAGGCTTGCACACTCATAGCAGTCATCCACTTCTCATTTCAATATGGATCCTGTTCTTCCTAAGTTGTATTTCAATTTGCTGTTTTAGAAAGACACTCTGTCCTGAAATTGCTTCCTATTTTGCTTGAGTAGTTTAATTTTGTTTCAATCAATTCTAGATCTCTCTTCCCTTGAAAGTGTTATGCTATTGTTAAGCTATTGCCGTTTCCTCTTTCTTACTTTTTCTTCAAATATTTTCCTCTAAAAGCTAATCAAAGCTTTTTTTAGGAAGCTAGAGGCAAAGCACCATAAGGACACACATGTTTAGAGGCGATTGTGCCAGAGCTGCCCAATACTTATTATACGAAGGGTGCAAAGAAAGCATTTGCAATAAATGCCTATGATTGCACCAGAAGAATATCTAGAGATCTGGTTTGCTAATCAACAGGATATTGCAACACTAAAGAGAACTGCATGACTTCCTCTAAAAGATTAGTTGTACAATTCATCTAGATTTTGTGGTTTCAGGAGAGTCAAGACTTAATGCAAAGCAATAGTAGCTATATGATTCTAAGAAACTGTCTTTAACAAAGTTATCAGATGTTAAAATAGCTTCTGTATAGCCTGAAGTGCCTGATCCTACCTAATCTTGGAAGCTAAGCAGGTCAGGCCTAATTAGAATCTGGATAAGTGACTTGACTGTATGATTCTATGATTATTGTTGTAAACAGAGAGCTTAGGCTATGGGTGGTATAGAAATGTAAATAAGAAAAAAAGAAGGAAAGACAAAATAATACATTTTATATACTATTTTGTAATATATAAATCAACCAAATGTAACCACATACATAAAATTGAATAATATGTATAAGTATCTGCTAAGGAACTATTTCATGCAACGTCAACAAAACTTATTTTTACTTTGGTCTTCCAGAAACCACTTTCAAACTTCTGTTTCCTCTCAACTTGTCTTTCTTTGCAGAATCTTCCTAGACTTTGGAAGGTTTCTGGAAGTGTTTAACAGCCAACCTTTGCATCGTATGAATTCTAACCAAAGGCTTGCATCATATATGTCAACCGAAGTTTCAAAGGGTCGTGTTATCTGTTTTAGTAGTTGTACTATTCAAGATGAACCAGCAACTTTGCCAATGAAACACAGGTCTTTGCACAGGATTGGAAACATCTTCTGAAGTTCAGCATTTACATCCATATATGCCTGCCCGCCCCTTGAGATCTGCGGGAGAGGCCCTTCCCCAGGAACCCTCTGTGAAAGAAATTAGGAGGGTAGGTACTCAGAGGAGGGCTTTCTCTGCAGTGGCGCCCAATCTATGGAATGCGCTCCCCAGAGAGGTCCACCTGGTGCCGTCGTTATTTGTTTTTTGGTGCCAGGTGAAGACCTTTTTATTTAAACGTCATTTTAATTGTTAATATTATTTGCTTATTTTATCTGGCCAGGGTGACTTATTTTATATTGTTAATTTGTTGTATGTATTATATTTTAATTTTATGTTGTGAGTCGCCCCGAGGCTTCGGCGAATGGGGCGGCATAGAAATGTTTTAATAAATAAATAATAAATAAATAAAATAAATTTAAGTTAGGCAAATCTGATGCCAAGTTTGCATTTCTGGCTATTTCAAGGACAAAATTGTAGAAATGTTTTAACTTCCCAGTAAATGACCTGTGAAATTTACTACATCAGCTTTACTTTCTAGTCACAACAGCAAATTCCATGCAGAATCTTGTGGTTGATGAAATTATCACAAATGTGTTATTCCATAACCTTGTGTAGACTACTCTCACCTGAGGTTTATTACAGTTGTCTATAGTTCACCGAGGCCTCCATCACATTACTCCAAGGGAGCAATCCTATGTATGCTTAGCCAGGAAAAATAGTCCCACAATTCCCAACATTCACTAGTCAGCTATGGTTTCTGGACTTTTTCCTTAGGCTAAACTGACATAGGATTGTGTCTTGAGGTGCTACAAGACTCTATATTCATTTTGCTGCAGCAAAATGAATTTCCCCTTCTCCCTCAGAAGGGTGTTTTCTCGGTCCTGGTTCTTTGCCCCATGTAAACGAGGCAGGGTACCCAACAGTACAATATGATTGGAAGATCAGGAAGAGGCCTCCTGTCAAGAGTTTAAATCACTCACCGTGCATGCTTCAGAGAGCAAGCAGCTGTCTCTTTTAGATTCGGCCCACCCAAGAGGCGGGAGCAAAATATTTACTCGCAAGTGAGAAGACGGCAGTCGGGACGGAGAAGTGTGTGTGGAGGGGGGGCAAGCAGCAGAAGCTGCTGATACAGATAGGCAGGGAGAACGGGAGAGGCGGCGCAGGTTATTGGCCAAGAGCTCAACCAATGGGCAGGCGCGCCTTTTGGCGGACGGAGGGGCGGTAACAGGCAACGGGTACTGGCCAACCGCCGGCGTGCTTTGCAGTCTCACGGGCCAATGAGTCTTCGGTTTGTCCCTCTCCTTCTTTCATAGCTTCAAAGGGGGGCCAAGTAGATAGGATCTCTTCGTTCTTACAGCTTCTTCTCCCACCCTTTTGGCTCCTCCTTTCTGCCCCTTTGGGAACATTTCCCCCACTTCCCACCCTCAGGAATGGGGGACGGTGGGTGAATGAGAGGAGATCTGAAGGGCCAGGGTGGTCAAGGGGAGAGGACATTCAAATTAGTGCTCCATGTAGACATCTTATTATTATTCGAAACAACAACAACAACAAGGCTCGAAACATGGCATACGTTTCTTAACAAATAAAATTACCTCATATCTGGGCGGCGCTGACACTAAGCCTCTGTGCCTCACCCCCTCTTAGCGGTGCTGAGGGGAGAAGGGGAAGAAGAGGGCTGAGGGGGGTCCTGTGAGGAAATGGAGGGACTCTCCGAGGGCTCCGCCGAGGAAAGCGCGCTGTCTCTCTGCACCGTCAAGCACGAGCTGAGGAACGGTGAGTCGGTCAGCCTATGAAGCGGATGGCGGCAAGGATGGAGGAGGGGGCGACGGGAAGTGCGCGCGAGGCGCCTCGTGAGAGGGTGTGCGCGGGGGGGGGCGGCAGGTGAGGGGGGCCACGGGCGCGCCGCGTCTACCCGAGCGCCCCTCGGCAGGAAGGAACGGCGGCGACTGGACGGCGCGGGAGAAAGAGCGACTTCGGGGAAGGTCGGGCGCCGACGGAGGAGGGAGCATGGCGTTGTTGACGGACTGAGGAAAGGGGCGGCGACTAAGGCCCGGGAGAGGGACCCGAAGGCAAACGGATAGGCGCGGAGGAAGAGGGGCCTGGGGAGCGGCGACGGGGTGTGCGGAGCCACAGCGGAAAGGGGGCGGGGATGCGCCTATCGCTCACGGGCGAGCCCTTCAAAGGCTGGCCCGGGAAGCGGCGCCCAGAAAGCAAGACACCTGCGTCCTGCTACCTCCGCTTTTTGCGACTGACTTTTTGAAGCAGGTGCTGCTCCGAAGCTTGGGAATTTTGCTAGATTTTCCCTGTTCTCCTCCTGCCCAAATGCTGTACATTATTGCTGATCCTCCTGTGGTGCTAATTGTTGTTTGTACACCACAGCTCTTGTAAGACAGTAATGAGCACATTGCGAAGAAAATGAAATGTTTCTTCCCGCTTGCTCAGTGTTGTTAGGATGAGATGATTTCAAAAGGGAAAAAAAGCTTTGCGGACAGTGTAAGTCACTTAGTGGAGAGTACTGGACTTCATATGTGATTTGGTACTTGATTTTTCAATTATTACAACTACTGTACGTATTACAGACAGTGAGGCAGTTAATATTCCCAGTTGGCCTGCTTTGTAACTTTCGCAGTAAATCATATATGGACTTTCTAAGAAATCACTAGTTTGTGGAGTACAAAACATACGCTCCTTGAAACATGGGGAATAGGCAGATTGTTTTGATAGTGAAATCAGGAGAGGGTGGTGCAGATGTTCAGTGTAATTAAACAAAATAAGATTTTGACAATTCTTGCATCTCTGTTAAAACCAGTTATAGATAAATAGTGTGCAAACAGATTTTATTTATGTAAGCTGTAAAGCTGGAAAATATTAAATATTATGCAGTATGTGACAAACAAAATTATTTGTAAAGTTTATTTGTACATACTGAAAAGTTCTTTAGTGTTCCTGGGTGGAAATTTCATTTTGCTTGTGGACCAGGTTTAATCTTGAGTAATCTTTTTTTGCAACACATTAGAGTGATTTATATTATAATATCCTTGATAAGATTGAATCCTATTCATGCTTAGAGAAAAGCCCTACAACTCCCAGCATTCCCTGGCTGGTGCATGCTGGGAACTGTAGAACTTAATCCTGTTTAAATATGCATTGGATGGCATCCTTACTTTTACTTGGCACCCTTACTTTTAAATAAAGGGAAATATAAAACACAGATTTTCAGTGAATGACCTCTCTTCTAAATTATTTTAATCTAAAAGCAAGTACTCAAAAGGCATTAGAACTTACACCATTATGCCAAGTTTGAAATTTAAGTATAACTCTTTGATTTTTTTACATTAGACAGTCTAAAACAGTATTGGGGATACAAGTGGAAGATACTGGTGATATTTAGATATTATGCTAAAATGGTTTAGTGTGACACAAATGGCCCTATAGGCAAGGCATATGCCTGTCCTCCTCATTTATTGAAAGAAATGTACAAGCACAGTGGATCTAAAGTAGCCTTCCCCAACCTTGAGTCTTGCAGACTTATTTGGACTGCAACACCCAGTATTCCCAGTTAATGGCCCTGCTGGATGGAAATTCTGGGAACTGCAGTCCAAATTCCTTTGATGACCACCAGGTTGGGAATGGCTGATCTAAAAGATCTGTTCAGAGAATTAAAATAGGTTGTTTTCAAAAAATACTGTTTTCATGAATGGAGTTGAATCTTTTTGTCCAACCATTTGTTATAAGATACTGAAGATACTGTTCTTTTTTTTCTATCTCATAAAGAAAACCTGAAATACAGGAGAAACAAGCATTTTAAAAATAAATTCATTAAAAAGTGAGCACTTACTTAAACGGTTCAGTCAGCATGTATTCACATTAAATTAAAATGTGTAAACATTATATATCATGTTGTATATCTCATCCATCAGATGAAGGATTACATGGTGGCAAACGTGAAGTATATAATCCAGCACACAGTTAATTAGGAGAAAGCAAATTTGGGTCCATATGTACCTCCAAATTCATATGTATTTCCAGCCTCTAAATGGGTTGGAATAGTCCTTAATATGATACAGTGAAATTCTCAAACGAAGAGAGTTTGACACAGTGAACCTGCACTATCAAAGTAGAAGTATGCCTGCAGACACTCCAGAGTACAACCTTTTGACATGGAGGAGCACTACAGCTCTTTAAGGAGCGGTTTTGCTACTCCATTCCCTTGGGGAGGAACTTCCTATAGCAGTGGAGAGGTGATGGGCATATAACTGTGCCCTTTGGCCTTCTCATTCCCCATGGCTTCAAACTATGAATCATGGAAGTCTGCTTATCTAGTGGCTGAAGACATTACTGCAGACTTAAACCAGATGAACACAGTAACGTCAAAATCAATGCATTATAAAAACAATACCCTGAATTGGACACCCTAGGGTCCCCTCAGTATGTATGCAAAGTTTCAAGTATTTAGCTTTTATTTCACAATCCATTTATTCCTTTATTACATCATATATTTTGATTTTGTTGCTTGGATCCGCAAACCTCTACATAGCTTGACAATTACATAATTCTTTGGGAAAATTTTGAGACAGAAAATATAATTAAGAATGTTAATGATGGAAGCTGATATACTAGTGCATCAGTTGCAGTAGAAACTGTATGTATACATAAATTGGGTACTATCCAATTTCTTTTCTAATGTTTTTGGAATGAAAAGGTTTGGGTGATGCAAAAAGATTTAGCTACCTGTAGTCTTAAATATGACTAGTATTCTATTTTTAAGAAGCAGCTTTTCCAAACAACTCGGATAACTTATACAAAAGGTTGTATTCACTGAAGTAATTCCACCTACAGAAATGCTTCTGTCAGCAAAATAGGAGGGGGTAAATTCCCCTCCACTTTGCAGTGTGTTATACACATTCAGAGTCCAGTATGAAGGATTCAGGGACACTCTGGAGCAGATTCTGAGGTGGGTGCAGGAGACTGCAGGGGAAAGGAAGGAGAAGTCCTGTTGCATGGGTGGAAATCTGTTTACATGTTACTGGATTTTACTCTGTGTTTTGTTTGGATTAATTTGCATTCATATGTTAGTTATATGTTAAAGCATGTTAGAAGTTCACAGCATATAAACTTTAGCATGTTCATCTATGCCAAGCTAAGAATTCCCTTAAATTTCTTGCTTGGTATGTGGTGTAGTCATGTTGGATACATCATGAAATAACAGGAAGTTATTGCATGGTTTGTAGTACAATCCTATGTACATACACTCGGGACTAAGTTCCACAGAGTGACATGGGGCTTATTTCCAGGTTAGTGAATACAGGAATGTTTCCTTAAAAACAGAAGAGACCCTTTGCAGTGAGTGGATTTTGTTTCAAGGCAGGAAAAGTCTTGTAGATCAGGATCATACATGAGTAGCATTCAAAATCTTGCTCTAAGCTTCCAGATGAATTATTATAAGAAGAAACTACAGTTGGTCTTAGTTGTGCAGCAGAAGAGAATGAGGGTGTTTTTGAAAGCTAATGTGTGTACAGTTTTCAGATTGCTGTTGCAGTATTGTTTACTTTTATAAAATACAGTGGTACTTCAGCTCACGAATGCCTTAGTTCACAACCAAATCACGAACAGAAATTTCAGGAAAAAAATTGCCTCAGTTCGTAAACTCCGCATTGGGTGACGACCGTGATTGCGCCTGTCTTCCCTGAATGAGGACAACCACGATCCCACCCTCCCCCTCACCCCCACCAAGCATAATCACTATCGCACAATTATGGTTTGGACCAGGGGTCTCAAACTCAACTTACCTGGGGGCCACTGGAAGTAGAGTCTGGGTGAGGCTGGGCCGCATCAAGTATTCCACCACCGTGGTGGTGGTGGGCCGCTCATCCCGCGGCCGGCCCGGGCACCGCCGGCGCTTTGAAGGCTGCAGGGCCCCTCCCCTGTGCCCCGCCTGTCCCAGCAATGGGCCCGCGGGCTGCGAGTTTGAGACCCCTGGTTTGGACTCTCCCTCCAAGCAATAACCTTGCCCCCCACCTAGGTTAGTGTTCTCTACTGTATGGTACTTTGTTATTCTTTGTTACTTTGTTTCAAATTTTTGTGATAAATATTTAGAGAATGGATTAACCTTATTTACATTGAACCTTATGGGGAAATTTGACTTGCCTTGTGACCAATTTGGGTTGCGACCAGAGACATGGAATGGATTAAGTTCATCAGCCAAGGTACCACTGTACGTATGTGCTCACCTCTTGCAGTTCTAGTTTTTCTTTGAGGCATGTTTGATGCCTCAAACATTTTGTTTTCCTACATTATCATTAAATTGCTAGTTTTAAAAATAAAATACTCTGGTGAAGAATGCAGTATAGATATAGTAAACAAAACTAAGGTATAAGACTAACAAAACTAGGTTAGTCATTCTACTTCTTTATCAAGATATATGTTTATATGTAAGAACTATATAATTCTGTTGTTGTACCATACCTTCTTGCAGTTGTACGTCTCTTGTATGTTCATTAAACAAGTCTCATTGTTTTAAAATTATTTTACTTTAATGTAGTCACAGGAATATTTTTGAACATTATGTGTGTTTTGTTCAAACAATCCCAAGAAATTCCAAGTTTCTGAAAAAGCAAATTTAGTTTCTCTAATTTAACAGTTCCCTTTGGCATATGGTACAGAGTTTTGTTCAGTAGGAACATTTACTCTATATTTACAAATTGCAGTAAATTTAAGGGCATGTTTAAAAGAGAGCCTGATCCATAGACCTGTGCTTTGGGTGCATAGGGTGTCACTGGCTAATACAGCAAATAGTTGTTGGCATACATATATGGCATTCTGGATGTAGATACAGTTTCATGGGGACTGGATACAGGCCATTCAGTGTGGGTTCCATTGTTGCGGCATAGAATATGTAGGGGAGATTTGCATATCCACATATATTCTTCTATGCAAAGCTGAATGTTTATCTTATCCTACCACAACTTGTCCTTACATATTATACTCCATGATCTCTAGATGTAGAGGGATGTTGCTATATAAATTATGTATTGGGATCACAGCATATGAATTGGAGCCAAAGTTTCTAGCCTGTGAATAGAAAGCTTTCTTTCACTGAAGGACCCATTCACAGAAGCTCCTTATGTTCATGGAATGGAACCTTTGAATCCAGTCTATATCTTCCCACAGACATTTAAATTAATATATTAATTTTCAATACTTCCACTTTTGTGTGTGTTCCAAGGTATATAGTATTGCATTTATCCTTCATGCCTTTTAAGCGTTGTTCCTTTCTTAATGTTTAGTACTGCCTGTGCATCAGTGGATAAACTTAATGTGTAAACTAGGATAGTCATGATTGTATTGGAGGTAGTATGCCTCTGCATGGCAGTTGCTGGCAAACACAAGGTGCTGTTGTACTCTTTCATACATAGACTTCCTACAAGTGGGCCCTAGATCAAATCATGGCAGAATTTGTCCTATAAACAAAGATAGCAAAACTGAAGCTGTTGTACTTTGGGTACATCATGAGAAGGCAAGACAGCCTGGAGAACAGAGTAGTTCTAGGGAAAGTTGAAGGCAGAAGGAGAAAACTAAATATGAGATGAATGGATTCCATAAATAAAGCCACAACCTTGCAATTTCAAGAGCTGAGCAGGGGTGCCAGGGCAGAATAGTAGAGTAGAGTGAGTGAGTGAGTGTGTGTGTGTGTGTGTGTGTGTGTATACACACACACACTACTCTATACATACTATATATATATATAGAGAGAGAGAGTAGTATATATAGAATAGCATATTTTATCCTAAAATCATAGAATAGTAGAGTTGGAAGGGACCTATAAGGCCTTTGGGACCAATTCCCTGCTCGGTGCAGGATGCCAAGTTAAACCATCCCTGTCAGATGGCTGGCCAGCTGCATCTTGAATGCTTCTGGTGTGGGAGAGCCTACAACTTCCCTAGGTAATTGGTTCCATTTTGGAGGACATTAATTCGGAAATGACTTGATGGCACATAACAACAAAAACAAATGCTTGTGTAAGATTTACAGCAGTGCATGAGGAACAGTGATTAATTGTTTATCTCCAGTTTTCAGCTTCTAACAATGAGAAGCTGCTTCTTAGCATAGAGGTTTCATTGAGCTATTGTAGGTAACAGGAAGAAATTATACATAGATGAAGCTTTGGGTGGGTTGAACCAAGGGAAGATGTGATGGGAATGGCTTTACAAGAATAGGCAGAATGCTTTTTGGAGATATTATCTACTTCTGTATATTCAGTTTATTCTGTTTGTAGCACCATGCTTCCTATTACATGGACAACAACATATGTAGTGGGATAAATGTTCAAGTTATTCATTGAATACCTCTTTTGACATCATAATTCTGTTGCTCTAATATAAAATGTTTACTTGTTTTGAAACATGCTCTTTGGAGTTCTACTGCCATGATGATTTAATTGAATTTATATATACATAAACTGCAAGTGAACTGATATTCCATGATTCCTAAGTAAACTCTCTTATTTTCTGATAGTATCAGAATACTGGGGTAAGGAACATGCTTAGCTTTTAGGGTGTTTAATTTCCATGAATGAAACATATTATAGAGCTATGTTGTGTTTTAAACAGTTGTGTGGAAGTGATAGGTGACAAGGAATTGGATGCAGGTAAGCACATTGTATTCAGTGTAGTTAATTAAGGCTGGTGGAAGAAGGGTGGTGTTCTGCTCCTCCTCTTCACTTGGTACAGAAGATAGGTGAGGATGGAAAACCTCCCATTTGTACCCAGCATAGAGATGCAGCAAACTAATACAAGATAGAGTAGAGATACTTGTCCTTCAGTAGGAGCTCTGAACAGACTGTTATCTTCTGTGGGTTTGTTTACAAGACTGCTAACACAATAAAAGATTTAGGGAGATGGAAATACAAAGTGGTTAGACATCAAAATCTTGTTTTTGTAAAAAAGCTCTTTATTACGATTGTGTGTGTGTGTGGGGGGGGGGAGCAGTGTCAACCACACAGAGAGCCAGTGTTGTATACTGGTTAGAGTGATTGCCTGGGGACCTGGGAGATCTAGTTTCTAGATCAGATGGATTAGTCCATGTCTGGGCATATTTCCTTTTCAGCACTATAGAGCACCTAAGGTTAAACATGCATAAAATCAACATGACATCTGTTAATGTTTCATAGATGTCAGACCCTACTAATGTATTCCTTATTATTTCTGTTTTCTTTTTGCAACAGCTAAATTAATATCTGTGTATATTGAAAAAAGAATTAGTTTGCACACCAAGGAATTTCCTTATTGAGTACTTTCAGCACCAGAGGAAATAGGTGTATGGTTAGATGAAATAGCTATATGGTTGGTAGGAAAACCATAGTAGTTTCATCCAGAAAGAAACAAACTTCATTTTTTATTTTTATTTTTCTGCTTTGTGGTACTTTTCTGATGTGGTAATTTTAGTTTTTCATATGGTATTTCTTTCACAGTAACTGTTTCCTGTATGAAAATGTGGTGGTAAAAGCACAGTGTGAGAACCTAGCCACTTCTGAAATAAACATGTTAGTTGGCTCTTTTATGACCTGTAGCTTTATTCATAATCTGTTATAACATGGTGATTGCTTTTCTTCTTGAAAGGATTTGAAAAGGTGCTTAGTAAGATGTTGGATTGGCCTAGGCCAGTTGTGCTTAATTCCAGGTGAAATCTACAGGGCTAACTTGTCACACTGGATTCCTACAAAACAAGCTAAATTTAAACTGCTGTTTCTGTAATCTTGTAAAAGGTTTGTATTTATTCTTTCCATAGATACAACCATTCCCTTTAATAGTGAACTTGAGTGATGAGTGCTTGTCAGTTTGAAACTGAAATAGGACTACACAAAAATAAGAGATTTAGTCAGACTCCAAAACACACCATGAATGAAGACATATATTCATTTTTAAATTAAATTATTCATTTTCAGTAACAACAACCATGAAGAAGTTATTGATTGTGGGTAAAGCTGAGTTAAAGAAGAAAGTGAGGCTCTGAAGTCTAGCAGTGGACCCCAAAATTCTGTGGGTAGAGTTCTACAGATGAAATGCAATGGGCAGGGAAGATGTTGTTCCTCTTCTTCTGCAGCACTTTCCAGAGGATTGAAAGAAAATGTTTAGGGGCTTATGAGGCAACAATGAATTAGTAAAAAGCACCCGACTCCTTTCTGTCATTTACTATTTTTAGTTACTTAATTAGGATATTATAAAAAGGCCATCTAGAAAATCTCTTAGTTTTTCAATAAATTTGGGAAATAATATCTTATCTTTAGGCGTGCTCAGTGAATAAGGAAAGCAGTAATTTAAAATAAAACTATGAAACATTATTGCTTCCTATTCGCTAGTGTAAAAAAGCATTCCAACTTTAGCAATATGCAGTGCTATATTAATTACAGTGCATATATTTGTTGTCAAAGTTAAACTTCATCTCCAGTAAGCCTTAAAAAATAGCTCTCACTTCTTTTTCTTTTAAATCAACACTACCCCAAAGACAGATTACAAGTAATATGTATTGTTAAAGCAACATGCAAAAAGCATAGAATGTATCGGGTGGCCAGCTTTGCTCAATGGAAGAGCCACATATAGAAAAATTCAAATGTTTGAGAGCTGCAAGACATAAATATTTATTATTAACAAACAGGCAATGCTACAATTATCAGGCTAGTTACTGCTAGTAGAGGTCTTGTGAGTCTCCATCTTGGCTGTGAATTGTGAAAATTTCAGACAAAATTGCAACATTGCTGATGAATCAATTAGCATGTCCCCTTCATGGATCACTGCCTTGTTGCAGCAAAGGGGCTTGTGTAGCTCAATGAAGCTTTGAGCTATGCTGTGCAGGGGCACCCAAGACAGACGGGTCATAGCAGAGAGCTCTGACAATACATGATCCACTGGAGAAGGAAATGGCAACCCACTCCAGTATCCTTGCCATGAAAACACCATGGACAGTACCAAAAGGCAAAAAGATATGACACCGGAAGATGAGCCCCTCAGGTCAGGTGTCCAATGTGCTGCTGTGGAAATGCAGAGGGCTAGTTCTAGTAGCACTAGAAAGAATGAAGTGACTGGGTCAAAACCAAAAGGACACTTAGTTGCGGATGTATCTGGTGGTGAAACGAGAGTCCGATGCTGTAAAAATCTATACTCCATAGAAACCTGGAATGTAAGATCCATGAAACAAGGCAAGCTGGACGTGGTCAAATGAGATGACAGGACTGAACATCAACATCTTAGGAATCAGTGAACTAAAATGGACAGGAATAGGTAAATTTAATTTGGATGACCATCAGGTATACTACTGTGGGCAAGAATCCCTCAGAAGAAATGGAAAAGCCTTCATAGTCAATAAAAGAGTAGGAAAAGCAGTACTGGAACACAATCTCCAAAATGACAGAATGATCTCAGTTCGAATCCAAGGCAAACCATTCCACATCATAGTAGTCTATGCCCCAACCACTGGTGCTGAAGAGGCTAAAGTTGACCTGTTCTATGAAGGTCTACAACACCTTCTAGAATTAACACCAAAAAATGATGTCCTTATCATCATGGGGGATTGGAATGCTAAAGTAGGAAGCCAAAAGATAACTGGAATAACAGGCAAGTTTGGCCTTGGAGTACAAAATGAAGCAGGGCACAGGCTGGTAGAATTTTGTCAAGAGACTACAATGGTCATAGCAAACACTCTTTTCCAACAACCCAAGAGATGACTATACACATGGGCATCACCAGACAGTCAACACAGAAATCAGATTGACTATGTGCACTGCCCAAGAGGTGACATATAGATTTAAGGAATTAGATCTGATGGACAGAGTGCCTGAAGAACTATGGATGGAAGTTCACAACATTGTGCAAGAGGTAGCAAGTAAAACCATCCCAAAGAAAAAGAAATGCAAGAAAGCAAAATGGCTGTCTGAGGAGGTTTTACAAATAGCTGAGGAAAGAAGGGAAGCGAAAGGCAAGTGAGAAAAAGAAAGATACACCCAATTGAATGCAGAATTCCAGAGAATAGCTAGAAGAGATAAGAATGCCTTCTTCAATGAACAGTACAAAGAAATAAGAGAAAACAATAGAATAGGGAGGACCAGAGATCTCTTCAAAAAAAGTTGGAGATATGAAGGGAACATTTCATGCAAAGATAGGCATGATAAAAGAACAAAATGGCAGAGACCCAACAGAGGCAGAACAAATTAAGAAGAGGTGGCAAGACTACACAGAAGAACTATACAAGAAAGAGCTTAACGTCCCTGATAACCACGATGGGGTGGTCACTGACCTTGAGCCAGACTGCCTGGAATGTGAAGTCAAATGGGTCTTAGGAAGTCTGAGCAACAACAAAACTAGTGGAGGTGACAGTATTCCAGCTGAGCTATTCAAAATCCTAAAAGACGATGCAGTAAAAGTGCTACATTCAATATGCCCTCAAATTTGGAAAACTCAGCAGTGGCCACAGGATTGGAAAAGGTCAGTTTACATTCCAATCCCAAAGAAGGGCAATGCCGAAGAATGTTCAAACTACCGCACCATTGCACTCATTTCACATACTAGCAAAGTTATGCTCAAAATCCTACAAGCTAGGCTCCAGCAGTATATGGACCGAGAACTACCAGAAGTACAGGCAGGATTTCGAAGAGGGAGAGGTACTAGAGATCAAATTGCCAACATACACTGGATCATGGAGAAAGCTAGGGAGTTCCAGAAAAACATCCACTTCTGCTTCATTGACTATGCTAAAGCCTTTGATTGTGTGGATCACAACAAATTGTGGCAAGTCCTTAAAGAGATGGGAGTACAGACCATCTTATTTGTCTTTTGAGAAACCTGTATGTGGGTCAAGAAGCAACAGTGAGAACTGGACACGGAACCACTGATTGGTTCAAAATTGAGTTAGGAATTCGACAAGACTGTATACTGTTGCCCTGCCTTATATGCAAAGCACATCATGAGAAAGGTGGGGCTGGATGAATCACCAGTTGGAATTAAGATTGCCAGGAGAAATAACAACCTCAGATATGCAGATGATACCACTCTGTTGGCAGAAAGTGAAGAGGAACTAAAGAGCCTCTTGATGTGGGTGAAGGAAGAGAGTGCAAAAGTTGGCTTGAAACTCAACATTAAGAAAACTAAGCTCATGGCATCCAGTCCTCTCATTTCCTGGCAAATAGATGGGGAAGAAATGGAGGTAGTGACTGATTTTATTTTCCTGGGCTCCAAGATCACCGCAGATGTGGACTGCAGCCAAGAAATTAAAAGATGCTTGCTCCTGGGGAGGAAAGCTATGGCAAATCTAGACAGCATACTAAAAAGCAGAGACATCGCTGTGCCAACAAAGTGCATATAGTCAAGGCTATGGTTTTCCCAGTTGCAATGTATGGCTGTGAAAGTTGGACCATAAGGAAGGCTGAGCGCTGAAGAATTGAGGCCTTTGAATTGTGGTATTGGAGGAGACTCCTGCGAGTCCCTTGGACTCCAAGGTGATCAAACCAGTCAATCTTAAAGGAGATCAACCCTGACTGCTCTTTAGAAGGCCAGATGAAACTGAAATACTTTGGCCACCTAATGAGAAGGAAGGACTCCCTGGAGAACAAATGAGCATACTGTACATACTATAGCAATTGTGATATTTACTTTGCCTTGTGACTCACAACACTCTAAGTAGAGAAACCTGGAATGTCGTGTTGTCTCAGTATAAGCTAGATGATTCTATGTGGGTGGGAAACTTGACTCTAAGTGGCTGTTTTCTGCAGCAACTACGTATTTTCCATAATGTCTTGTTTGTCCTGGTGTTCCTTACAAAGCTACCAAGTTGATAATGGAATATTTTCCTGTTTTCTTAGCAAACTTGACAGGCCATTTAGAGAAGGTTGGCATTGAGAACTTTGAACTCCTGAAAGTTCTTGGAACAGGAGGTAAGAACTGATTTTCTTTACTAACAAAATATGCACTATATTATACAGTTAGATTTGTTGCGGTTTGGTGCACTGGTAATGTTGAACATTTGGAAGTTAAACTACTTTGAAATGCTTACGTTTTCAGAGCCTGGGTGTAATTAATGAAATATAACCAGATACTGTAGGATAACCATGTGTGTTAGAACAGACTTCATACCACTTATTCTCAGGAAAAGACAATCTTATGGGATATAGATTGTGTAGACAGAGCCTGTGCAATCTGCACACAACAAATGTTTCATTTGAGATTTATACTGTTTTCAGTGGAGGTTTTTATTCTACAGTTATCTTGGCTCATTACACTAGTAGGTTCCCTTAGGAGGTTGCCCCACCCCCTCTTCCAGCCTGAGTCCCTCAGTCTGCAACATTTGACTATAATATTGACTTAACTTACACGCAGGATGAGGAACCTCTGGTATGTGGGCCAGGCTAACCTTCCAGCTCAGTCCATCAGCCCTGTCAATCCTTGAGTAAGGCTCCATCACCTATCTGAAATCCCTTCCTTGGCTACCAGCCACTCGAGGAGGAGAAAGTTTCATGGTAGCCAAAGCCTATGACAGCTTTCCTCCATCTGGAGGGATCTGATGGGCAGTGTAACTGGTCTTCTGGTGAAATGCTGGATGGAGAAGCAATCCTTCATCCAATGCTTTGATCTAGGAGGTGTTGCATGAAGTTGTGCACTTGGTCTGTGCTTCTAGGGCTCATCTGAAGGGGTCATTTGGCTCCTGCAAGTGATGACTAAATATGCCTTGCTTGTCTTTCCTGACTACAAGAAAAATTTACAGTGTGTTCTATTCTTCTAGCAGGAGTGTTCCTATGCTAGATTCTAACCAGTTCCTCCTCCAGGATACGGCATTTCATTCCTTCCTTGCTTTCCTTTTTTTTCTTTTCCAAATTTCACTCAGTACTCTATGGCCACTGATTTTGCTGGCAGATCTGCTTGTTTATTTTTTCCTTTTTTATGGGTACCTGCGCCAACCTGTGTTCCCCTAAGCATGCTCATACCATGCTTGTTTCTTGTTTCTCAGCTCCCGTTTTCTGTTACTTTGATTCATCTGAGTTTACTACTAGAAGGTGTGATGGTTTATGTTTGTTGATTTGGCAGAACCTTAAATCGCATTGCTTCCAATAATATGTAGTAATTTATTTCAGACAAAAATATGAAACAATGACATTGAGACCAGACATTTTTCTCATTACTTTTCCATCATTGTTGTCTTAGAAATAATTATCTATTTTATTTTTATGCTGCCCAATAGCCAAAGCTTTCAGGGAAGTATAGTAAAATACTATATAAAATATAACAATAAAGACATAGCAAGATTTCACTGAATATTTAAAGTCAAATTTTAAATGGCTTAAACAGCTAAGATAACTTCATACAACTGGGCCTGTTAAAACACCCTGCATTTTGCCCTGTCCCATGTGCTAAACCCATAAAACAGAAAAGACCTGTTAAGCAGTTAGAGCTGTTAACTGCCTTGTGACAGAGGACAGCCTTAACCTGGTACCAAAGGGATAATAGGCTCAGTGCCAGCTGGTCCTCAATGGGGAGCTTTCATTGAGAACTCCCTCCTCCTTGTTGTCACCAACCAAGTCTCCCTTAGGAGTGGCAGTTGGAAGCAGACCCTGGATGTTGACTGCAGCTGGGAGAGGTATTCTATATCAAGTATAGTGGTCTTAAGCTGTGTAGGGCTTTACAGGTTAAAAGCAACCCCTTGAGTTGGGCGTGGAAGCATAATAGGTATTCAATGTTTTCCTGGTCTGTGACTGTAATAAATGAAGGAATGAAAGGTAGCCAATGCAAGTGGGATGAAACTGGTGTTATATGTTGAACTGTCTGCTCTTGGTTACTAGTCTAGGTCCTGCATTTTGCACAAGTTACAGCTTCTGAACAATCTTCAAGGGCATCCCAACTGAGTGCAATGCAGTATTTTAGAGATCAGTAGAACATAGATTACTGAAACCAGGCTATCTCTGTCCATAGATAAGGCATAGCTAGGGCACCAGCTGAAGCTGATGGAAGACATTCTGTGCCACTGAGGCCACCTGATCCTCAAGTGACAAAGATGATTCAAAGAAGACCCCCAAGCTAAGTTTTTAAGACAGTAGAGTGTGAGTGTTGGGAATGGATGAGACAGTTA
Source organism: Varanus komodoensis (assembly GCF_004798865.1). Lineage (NCBI taxonomy): Eukaryota > Metazoa > Chordata > Lepidosauria > Squamata > Varanidae > Varanus > Varanus komodoensis. The sequence continues at coordinate 44,903,300 of NW_025335761.1, read as the reverse complement.
TTGTTAATGAGGATGGCAGAGACCGGGAGATGGGGGTGTGGGTATTGTGGGGACAGAGGAAAGTGGGGCTGTCTCAAGATTCCTGCCCCCAGATTCTCAGATAAACCACTGGAATATGTAGGGCTTTGAAGAGAAGGGTGTGGGCAAAGGAAAGGTGGGAGATAAGCCCTTGTCCTGCCCAGTCCCTGACCTCATGAAGTAGTATTGGGATAGAAGAGTTCCTCAGTCAGAGGCCCTGCTAAGATCTTGATAGCTGGCCCTTTTAAAGAGGAACCTACCCAGAGGGGTGGAGCCCAGTGTTCCTGAAAAGGAGGATTCTCAGAAGTAGTTTCTCATTTGAGGTCAACTAACCACTCTGTTCATGCTCAGAAACTAGTCTTTCTGTTGTTGTAGCTTGCTAGCTTTGCTTTGAAAATAAAGAGCTATTTTTGCAAAGAGAGTATCTGTGGTTTTGAACACTTGACACAAATAAGGGAAAATCTAGCTTTCAACAGGTAGAGAGGGGAAAGGGCAAGTGGATAGCAGCAGTATTACAAACCATCAACATTATATAGCATCCCAGTCCTAAGAACCCAGACTCCTTTTTGCACCATTGGAATAAACAATAAAGCTAGCCTTATGCTAAGAGTTACATAACACAGGTCCCATTGCTATGAAGGATTTGGTCAGGGTGTTTTACCTCATACCAGATCAGGATCTAGCAGAAGACAAAAGACTCTTCCAAGTCAGGGTTTTTAGCCCCATTCTCCTGGCAGTATTCTACCAGATGTCCTTGGGTCCATCTTCTGTGATAAGCCTGGGAGCATAGATCACTGCTCCCTGATAGTTGGAGCAAACCCTAAACCATTAACTCTTCCCTACCTCAAAGACCTTTGCTATACTCCCAGCCCAGATAGCCACCTCAGTGGGATACCATTGTTGATGTTCTTGAAAGCCACCAAGGGGTCTAGGAGTATTAGCAGGACCACACTCTCCTCACCCAAGTCATCATACTGGACAAGCAAAGCTGTCATATGCAAAATCTGGACTGAACTGTGACTGAAATGGATCCCAATAATCTATCTCATCCAAAAGCATCTGGAGTTTGCCAACCACCACACACTCCACAAAGTCTTCTCTTGGCCAGGACAGCTTGCTGGGTAGCAAAGAAAAGGCTAAGACTAAATAAATATTATTTCTTTGTCACCTTCCATCATGAAATATACCAGACCATAGACCCATATCAGGGCTGAATCGCACCTCCTAGGCACTTTTCTCCATTTGCCCTGAAGCTGTCTCCTACCTAGTTTCATACTCTTAGGTAGGAGGGTACCATGGAACAATTTAAACTCTGCTACTCTATGCTCTACTCAATTATGTTGTTAGCTTTCTGAGTCATTTCTGTATTCCAGACATCAACCAGCAATTTATCAGAACCACCAGCCATATCAGCTGGAAGCACACAAAGGATCTTTTGGAAATTATTTGGAGTTACTAACCTCTGGGGATGAACCATCTGAATAGATCCCCTTTTCTTGCAAAGGGGAAAAGTTGCTGTTAGTCTAAATCTGGGCACTTTGCTTAATTATCAAGTTGGAAATGTGATTAGAATACTAGGATTTCCAGTTGCTCATATTAATATATTTTAATCTGTTGCAAAACTTTTGGTTTTAGCTTATGGAAAGGTATTTCTGGTGAGGAAAATAAGTGGCCATGATGCTGGCAAATTATATGCCATGAAGGTATTGAAAAAGGCAACAATAATTCAAAAAGCCAAAACAACAGAGCATACCAAGACAGAACGTCAAGTACTAGAACACATTCGACAATCTCCATTTTTGGTCACTTTGCATTATGCTTTCCAGACAGACACAAAGCTTCATCTCATTCTAGGTAAGATCCTTTCAAAAAGGGGTGGGCTGTCTTCATTGAACTGAATGAACAAATAAACCCAGATCTTAAAGAGTACCGTCTACAAATGTGATTGAAGCAGATTGTACATCTTGCCAAACAATTACTATGTACAATTGTGTTTCATATTCCAGTCTGTGCTGTAAGTCCATGAGAAACAAAAAAAAGAAATCAGTTGAACATATTTGCTTCATTTTGGAAACTTTTAAATTTCGTATTGACTGGGTTTGTTTGACACAGCAACCCTTCATAGGTAAGTAGCCATGGTGGGTTGTTGTGCTGTGCAAACCTCAACTGTTTCCTGCAGGTTGGCTTGTTCCAACACATGGCTTGTTGGAACAACCCTTTACTTGTTCCAGGGGCTGTTGGACCAAGATGGGTTTGTGTATCACCCAAACCTGACATATCAATTCTATTCTGTGTCCAGGGAAGTGGTGAGTGAGCCACTTGGCAAGAACAGCAGAAATCCCTTTCTGTTTGTGTTGAGCTTGCCTGGGCTAGTAGTGGACACTCCACGAAGTATCCAAGTGGCCCTTTGGCGTGACTGTCACTGGCTTTCCCTCTCCCCCTCCAGTTGTGATTGCCTCTTTGTGGTTGCTAGGGCTAAGAGCCAGTGTGGTGTAGTGCTTAAGATCACAGGAATGGCTCTCAGGTGATCTGTGTTCTAGTCCCCACTCAACCATGGAGCCTGCTGGGTGATTTTGGGTCAGTGACAGACTCTCAGCCCAACCTACCTCTCAGGTTGTTGCTTTGGGATAAGATTGAGAGCAGGAAGAAAAGAATTGTGTAAGCCTCTTTGAGTTCTTTATAAATATAGGATACATATCTAATGAATAAATAAACATTTTCTCCCTTTCTGCTTTATTTCCATAGAGGTTGCTTTTAGTAATCTCTGAAATAACATCCAATGACAGCCCCTTCAAAGTATCCGAGCAGCAAAGAAGGCTGACCATCACCATCTTACGTTGCCACCTTCTTATTTTTCATGGCTGAATGTATCCCTGTCAAAAGACACTGTTTAGCTTTGTCAAAAATCAAACATAAAAACATCTAGTTTTCAAAGTATATTGAGTATATTTGAGTGTATTACTCTTTTCAATTATTTGAAACCAAGTCATGCTAGAAAACGCAGACAGTGAAGTTCTATGCATGTGACAAATCCAGATAATTTTGCAGACCAACAAATCAGCATTAGGATTGGAAATAAGAAAGGAGACAGAGCAATAAGATCTGAGTTTATATTAAACAGAAACAGAGCACAGTTACAATGGATTATATAAGACAGCCTGCTCATTATTGTTCTGAGGGCATTTATAAGTACTTTCTGACAATCAGAAGGAAGTATGTGTTGAAATTTTATTTATGTCCTCTACCAGTCCCAACTATGTGGCTACTTATGTGCACCTGCATTTAGTGCTGGTATACCACAGTTCAGGTATAACAAGTATTAATAATGCTGGGCAAGGCTGAAATCCTCTTCTTCTTAACTATGTAACTTGTGAGTTTCTGTTTCCAGTTTGTTGCTACATCTTGCAACTACAGTATGTAACCATCTGTTAAGGTTTGGCAACAGGTTACACATAAACTGAACTGCAAAAGCTCCACTTTTTTACAGGCAAAGCTGTTTTGATATGAGTGAGTTGATTAGCCTTTATGACACTCTGTTTGTTAGCTCTACAGTCTCATTTTCATCCAAATGCTGACCTGAATTAATGCACAGTTGGACTTCCATGGGTGAAGGAAGGTGCCAGGGAGATTTTGAATGGCAAAGTGCCATCCAGAGAAAGTAACACCTATGCTTCTAACTTAATATTGCTTCTTTTCAAAGCAGTTTTTCTTTAGGGGAGGCCATCAGGGCCACTTAAACACATTTTTGTTTAGCATAGTATGTTTTCAACTGAGGAGGACCATACTTGACCATAATTATAAATTTTTAACTATTAATATATGGATGATACTACATTCTAATTTAAAAATAATAATTTGAAGCTACTGTAAACAACTCAATTTTCTGTGTCTTAGATTACATAAATGGAGGAGAACTCTTTACTCATCTTTCACAAAGAGAGAGATTCACAGAAGATGAAGTACGGATATACATTGGTGAGATTGTATTAGCACTTGAACACCTACACAAGGTAAAAACATATTTTCTACTTTCCTAAGAGATTCCACTATATTTCACAGTATGGAGAGACATGGGATTTCAATTTTAATTATATAAACATTAACTATAACATTCATTTCCAATGTGGTGGAGTATGGAGGAGGCCTGTATATGTATGTAAGAAGACTCTGTATTGTATTTGCATTTTCTTCAAAACGCATTTTGGATTTGGATGAACTGTCATAATCAATCTGTTCTTAAGTCATTGTTTTTTAATGTAAATGATAACTCTAGTTTAGACTTCTAGCCATTTTAGGTTCATCTTTTACTTTATATGTGAAATGTATAGGTTTAGGAACAAGTACCATTCCTTCATATTTATAATAGACTTCAATTTGAATTTAACAGTTATAGTTTCAAGATACTGTTACATGACTGTCTATGACAATATGAATATGCTTAATATTATATAATTAATATTTTTCCTAGTTGGGAATTATCTATCGTGACATAAAGCTTGAGAATATTCTTCTTGATTCTGATGGTCATGTGGTGCTGACTGATTTTGGCTTGAGTAAGGAATTTGTTAGTGATGAAGTGAGTATCTTAATATCATCTCATTGCATAAAATAGAACCAGAAAATGGTACTTAACCTGTATTTAATGTCCTGCAACTCTTGAGCTACAGATGGAGAAATTGCAAACTGGATTATAAGCATTTAGTGACATTTGTTGCAAGTAGGCATATCATGAGCAGAGCTGGCTGGAGCTGGGGGTAAGACTAGATGGCCAGAGAGGCCCTTCTGACTCGCTCTGCTTCTGTGTTTTCTTATCTTTTTAATGTCTTCATTTATTTAATTTTTATACTGCCTGATGGCCAAGGCTGTCTGGGCAGTTAACAAAAGCATAAGCAATTGCTTGACTCTATATAAAAACTTTGCTAGCCTCCTCTCAGTGCCACAAGAATCAGGAGTATTTCATTTTTTAAAAAAAATTGTCATGAAGCTTAGCAAAGGTAAACACCTTGTCATTAAGGAATGGAAAATTAAAGCATATGTTTTGGGACTGAGACAAATCTGGAAATTGCAACTCCAAACAGACAGGGGCATGGTCTGAAATTACCAACATTGTAATCTTTCAAGCTTTAATTTGATTTATTAAATATCTAGAAACCCCCCCAAAAATCTAACTGAAATCTATTCTGATGGACTGGTGAAATAAATGTATAGTTACACTCATTAGGATTCAAAATCTTTCAGCATCAGTGAAACCAAATTAAGATATATAAAACTGAAAAGTAAGCCTTGCTGCTAATTGTTACTCGGGAAGCAGTGTATTCTGGTTTGACATAGGAGCTAAAATTCCATTAAAGTCCCCTCCACACCTGGAACTTTCTACCATATGTGGTGTACTTGTGAAACAGTTAAAAGATTTTGGAAACTGATACATGGGGAAATACAAAATAAAACTAAGTTTCCTATGAGTCCTAGGAGTATGCTTTTGAATATACTGCCAGAGAATTGTATGTCAGAGTTATTTAAATATATGACAACTGCAGCAACAATTACAATTGCTTCTAAATGGAAATCACCTGAACCCTCCATAACTGAAGAATGGAAAAATAAGCTGGTAGACTATGCAGTGATGGCAAAATAAATTATGTAAATAGAAGACTGTTAGAAGAATTTAATGACAATTGGAAATTCTATTATACCCAGTACAATTTATGCGATGTAAAAGGGAGTTCTTTAAAAAGCATCAAGGAGTCATAATTGATTTAAAGTGATTGGAAAATTTGTTGGTGTACAGAATAATAACCCCCCCTTTTTTGAACTTCCATAGAGTGCTGAATAACACAAAGATAGATATTTTTGGTCTTTTTGAAATTCGTGGGCTTGAATATAGTGGTTGTACTTGTTCAAAATTCCTTGGAAACTTTATTCTATTCTATTCTATTCCATTCTTTTATACTTTCTGCCTTCTCTATTCTGTTTATGTTAAGAAAATAATAAAAAAATAACAAAAAGTCTCCCCACACAAAGTCAAGCAATCATAGGAAATCTCAACCAGTCTACTAAAATAATAATGAAGCCTATGCCAGAAACCATTATTTGTTCCATTCAGGTTAATCATGTTGATAACTTTGGTAATGCATTTCCCATCTAAAAGCAAAGAGTAAAATCTGGATCAGGTATCACCTGTTGAACTAAAAAAGATTTATGGATTAAATTGCAACCCACATGAACCTTGTTGATCTGTTACATAAACTTCCCCAATACTGTCTTGTCTCAGCAAATGTTATCAAGTTTCATCACTTTTTTTTTTGAAAAAACAGCAAAGTAGCACCAACATTAAAAACTTCTAACTTGGAAAGCACTTTCTTCTGCCTGTTTAAATTCCTTAGCCCCTTGAAGTCTGGGAAATTTTGAAAACAAAATGATATATTTATAGCCCCTCCCTTGCATAGATCATGTCTATTTTATACACGTTTCCTGCACTAGAACAACACATCATATAATCATTATATTTTTCAGTTGAGAAAGATTGAAACAAAATTTTAATTTTTAAAAATGAGAATGCAAATACATGAAATATATCCCATGTCCCACCCCAAAGATCTTCAATTCTCCAATTCTCCAACCCAAAAATCTGGACTAAACAGAAACAAAAAATCTAGAAAATATGCCTTCAAACTTGTGCATTGGCCTAATCATCTTCAGTTCATCCTGATCCTCAAAAGCAAAGAAACAAAACTGCAAAAGGTGATTTTGAAAATCAATTTTAAATGATAGTTTTAACTGTGTTAATTTCATTATCTGTTTTTATCTATTTATAAGGCACAGATTAATTGTTAACTGAGGCCTATATTGAATCGTTGTGGAGAATATATAAAATGATAAAAAATTAAAAGCATATAGCAATGACAATATGTCAGAATGAGAAAACTGGAAAGCGTTAAAACAAAAGGAAAGCCTTTCCTTTTCCTCTCTTCTCTTCTTTTGGATAAAAAATAGCCAAACACTGAGAACTATGTCTTACAAAGCATGTAAACATAGAGGAAAACCAAACAAACTTCTTAAATAGGTCTTTGTTGTGGAAGAATTGAACAGTTTGAGTTTATAGTTATGGCAGAGATAAATGACCCCACTGCCTCAGGACTCTGGACCTTCTTTACTTGAGCTTGGTAGCGCAGAAAATATCCAGATATGTGATGTATTATCTCTCTAGCTGCTCTTACAGAAATTGTTTTGTAAACTATTATTGCAAATCAAAACCCTCTTTAGACAAGATACAATACATTGTTGGTACTGAGTCCCTGCAAAGCTCCAACTATTCCCTGGCTTTATGAAGCCTAATATTCTTTAGTGGAGGCTTATAAAAACTGAAGAATAACAGGGCCCCTCCTGGACCCACAAGTGGACCCACAAGCATTCTAAGCACATTTGATTTCAAACTGCAAACCTTGAGAGAGTACCAGTAACTCAGGGAATGTGCCCATGAGCTCAGCCATGGTACCCTGTGTAAGTTCTTCCCTCAGAACAAATATTTTTGCAAATTAAGATCTCAGAGAGAAAGCTTGGAACTGAGAATTATGTGAGGATAACCTTACAAGATGCTGCCATTGGTTTTTCATGATTTTTCATATGGCCTTCAAGAGTGTTGAGTTTTGAAATCCATCGCTTTGTGATGATAATCAAGTGACTCAACAAAATCCTGAAGATTTTTAATAGATTCCTATGAAAGACTGAGCTGTTTAGATTGTTCAGATAATTGTAGTGCATGTTTTTCACAACAGCTAAAATATTTCCTTTGTCTTACAGTTTTGAGACCTTTGGTAGATGCCACATCAGGGTGGTTGGCAATGTTCCTACAATTTTCTTGGGTTTTGGTGTAAGATCAAACACTTACCCAATGACAAAAAGCAGATAAAGAAACCTAACTAATACCAAACTAATACCTAACTAATACAAAATACCAAGATGACATGACAATCTGAAAGGTTATTTAAAAGCTGAAAAATGAAACTGGGAAGGATTTGCCGGACCACACCAGCATCCCAAAATGGAAGTCAGTTGTTTGCACCTGCCTTTAAATTTCCTTGTTTTGCCTGCTTCAAACCAATATATTTTTAAAATTTGTACCAGGCAATTCATTTTCTATTTGAATTCACATGCATTGTTTTCTGTATTATATCTGTGCTCTAATGATGACCTTCTTGCACTATTTCACCTTTTACCACTGGTAGTCTAGAGTTTACTTTTCCTAAGGTTCAGCTGTTTTAATTATTTTCTGTTAGTAAACATATTGCTTAAATATATTGCATAAGCTTTTGAATCATAGATAAGAATCCTGTGTTCCTACAGGTACTGGCGTACCTAGATAATGAAAAAAATCATTGTACTATAGCTCTTTTTTAAATTGAACATTGTTTATTTTTATCATACTGAAGAGTTAGACTGTGTAAACCACCCAGAGTGCTTTGGCTGAGGGGAAGTATGGAAATGAAATCATAAATAATAAATAGTTCATCACAAAGCATATTTTTATTTCTTTAACAAAAATTAATGAGATAATATACTTCACATTAAAGAAACAATTTTTAATCAGCCATGTTTCTTTTTTAGCCTGAAAATCACATTAAATATTAAAGTGGATATGCAATAAAGGCCAGTAATATTAATTACTCAAATATGATGCATGAAGCAATTCTTAAATTACATAGGCTTCCTTTTTGCAGACTACCCCCCCCAATATAGTTATTTTAGCATCAAGTATCTGATTTCTCATAACTTCTCTTGAGTTCTTGTTGATAGTTTTGCCCACTCAACTCCTAGTGTTACCTTTTAATGGTGATGGATAACACCAGTTATGATTTTTACAGTCTGTGCTAAATTAGGTTCAGAGTACATAGGTTTTTAAGCTATAAATATCTCTTCTGTTTACATCCTGTTCCAATTGATATATTTATAGTATAGAAAGTAGTAATTGTTTTAGGCTTCAATCCAATGGTGTCTCTGCATGAATGAAATGGAAACCATAGATAGAAATAACATTGGATTTAAGCGTTATATAGCTCTCTGTGTCCATTGATTAGCCAGAACTTTGTCTGGAAACAAAATGAAAAAACTGAAATGATTGTACTTTGGAAACTTGTAAGCAAAACTCAGTGGAAAAGATAATAATTCTAGGGAAAATGGAAGGCAGAACAAGAAGGGGAAGACCAATATCAAGCAGATTAATCCATAAAGCAATTCCTTACCTGAAAAGGGACACTTAGATGGAAAAAGTGCAGAGAAGGGCAACAAAAATGATTTGGGGGGCTGAAGCATCTCCCCTATGATGAGTGGCTACAGCAATTGGGACTATTTATCTTAGAAAGAAGGGTAAGTAAGGGGAGACATGATAGAGGTCTTTAAAATAATGCATGGTGTGGAGAAAGTGGAAAGGGAGACATTTTTCCTCTCTTTCATAACACTTGTACCTGGGATCATTCCATGAAGCTGATTGGTGGGAAGTTTAGGACCGATAAAGGGAAATCCTTCTGCACACAATATATAAACTATAGAATTTGCTGCTACAAGAAGTGGAGATGGACACCAATCTGGATGACTTTAAAAAGGATTGGACAGATTCATGAGGAAGAAAGTTATCAGTAGCTACTAGTCTTACTGGCTGTGTGCTTTCTCCTTTACCAGAGGTGGCATGTCTGCTTACAGCAGTTGCTGAAGAGCTTGGGCAGGTGGAGTTCTTGCATCCTGCTTGAGGGATCCTGTGGGCAGCTGGTTTGCCACTGTGTGTACTGAGTGCTGGACTAGATGGACCTTTGGTCTGATCCAGCATGGCCTTTCTTATGTTGCCATAACCATGAGTTGACAAGAGCTAAACAGGGCTTTGAAGGACAGGATATTTTTGAGGACATATATTCAAGGGGAATCTATAAGTTCGAAATGACTGGATGGCATGTAACAACAACAAGAATTGTCTGTTTTCCTTATTCTCATTTTTCTTATCACTCCAGTATCAGTAAGTATATTGGATATTGTTTTGTCTCTTTGCTTTTCAGAATGAGAGAGCATATTCCTTCTGTGGAACTATAGAATACATGGCTCCAGATATTGTCAAAGGAGGGGAGGCAGGACATGATAAAGTATGTTTTGCCTTGGTTTTTATTTGTCACTAACAGATATTTGATGATAAAATTTGTGGTGTATGTAAAGTGATTTTTCTAAAAAAGGATAGAAAGATTTGATCTTTTCAAAAAGATAGAAATTTTATTAAAAAAGATAAAACTCTAAATTCCTAAAAAGATAGATCCTTTTCTAAAAAGAAAGGAAAATTTCTAAATATCTTTCAGATTTCTATTACAGTGGTGCCTCATACTTCGAACTTAATTTGTTTCAGGAGGCCATTCGAACTTTACATGTTCCTAAATGTCCAATACTTGGATTAGCTTAGCTGTTGTGCAACAATTAGTGACTACTTCCGTAATTCAAACATAATTGCATTCCAGGGCATCACTCTGTGACTTAATTGGTACATGGTAATGTCATCCCTTGTGGTTCTTGTGGCCTGTTCTACAGGGATGCATAACCTCAAGTTTGGGGCCAAAATGAACCCTTTGACATTCCCAGTCCAGCTCCCCAGGGTTCCTTAGATAGCCACTATATTTCCCTTGCTACAGATTGTTTGGTGTTTTTTTTTTCTTTTGTTTGGATTTTGCTACATTCTAAAAGATTGAAATGCCACTCATGAGGCTTAGTTACTGGCAGTGAGAGCACTATGCTGAAACATGTTGGTATATTTGGTGTTTTTTGCCCACTATTTTGCCTTTGGGCATGCTCAACACTGGAATGTGGCCTCAGGAGCATCTTGAACTTGGTCTCAGATGCTGTCAGTATATGAAATGGTTCTCATGTGGCATGGTAATGGTGGGTAGGAATAGATGTTATTGTTGATCAATTGGTTAAATTGCTGCTTGTGCCACTCTTAGGACCTTACCAGAGGATGGGCTCATAGGACTAAGAGATGAATAAAGCAGTAAAATCATTAGGTCAATCATACTTTTAAAATAGTTATGTATATAGTACATAAGATGCTGTCTTATACCAAGTCAAATTGGTAATGCAGTATTGGTAATGGCAATGCAATATTGGTTATTATTGCATTGGTAATGCAATATTGTCCTCAGTATTGAGGGGTGCTCATGTGCCTTCCAAGTTCTTAACTGTGGCCTGCCACAGGTGCCCTGACACACTCCTCTGCATTTCTCCATTCCACAGAGATACCCCCTGGAGCACCAAAGGGCGGGTAGCTGCTCTAGAAAGCTGCTCCGGCTGTTCTTTTGCTACAGCAAATGACACAGGAGAATTCATCTGCTGTGGTTTGCCAGAGTGCCCACTGGCACCGATCTCTGTGTGGCTGTGCTAGAGGAAAGGAGTGGAGTATGGAGGACATGAACCTAGCATTTGCCTGGGCTCATTCACCTCACAACAGACCATTGTTTATCATTATGTTCAAATATAGACAGTTCAGTCTCTTAATTATTTAAGAGAGTAGGAGCATTAAATATACACTGTTCCACAATCTAAAATGAATAATTTTCCTTTGTTTTATATCATATATCCTTTTGTTGATTGTCTTTTTTATCAAAACATGTGTCATTTTTTACCTCCAAAATGTTAAATAGCTATCTAGCTGTTTTTTTATATATAACTGTATTGGCTTAATGTTGTTTTCTAGTCTCCTTAACATATAGTGATTATTTTATAGGCTGTTGATTGGTGGAGTCTAGGTGTTCTTATGTATGAATTATTAACTGGAGCATCACCTTTTACAGTTGATGGAGAGAGAAATTCACAAGCTGAAATATCTAGGTAAGTTACAGAACTTGTTGTACTACCAACTTTTTGATAAGATTAACAATTACCTTTCAAGGAAATATTATTTGGGATTGTCCACAGATGTTTAAAAATGTGCTGACAGTAGATTACAGTGAAAGATGTAGCACAGAGTGCTACAGAGTTTGTCAGGATATGAGGTTTTTTCTTTAATTCCATTGCCATGGACAGACTAACTTATGTTGAGGTATAAGCTCTCAGTGGCTCTTCCCTTTCAGAGAAGTGGTAGACTCATTAAGATGGTTTGCCGTCATATGCTTAAATGCTTTTTAAATCACACAGATTTCCAAATACCCTACAGAAGTTTTTGTCTGGTCTCATGGTGGTAATGTTGATTCTCAAGTTAAATAGTCACTTTTCAGTTATAGGATATAAATGTAATTTATTATACAAGCAATGGATAGCTGTGTTCTTGCTGGTTATCAAGAAATGTCACAAAAATGTCAGATTTCTATAAATTCTAATCATTATTTTGATTGTACTAGAACTTTTAGATGCATAGATGCTTAATAATATTTTGCATTCATTGGTGCATTTGCAGAAGAAGCGGCTACTTAGAGCTGAATAAGCAGCAAGGATGTATTCATTCAGTGTTAATGAAATGGATTGGCCTTTCCACATGATCTTTAATATTTTCCCAGTTTAACATTTCAAAAGCGTCCCAGGTGAAGTTAACGTTTATACTGTGGAAATGTTTGTTTTTTTTTCATCCTAGGTGTTGACAACAGTGTTCTATACTACGTGCTATTTAAACAGATAGTTATAATTTATGTATTGACATCAAAAAATATTATAACGCTATTTAAAAATGGATCCCCAGCTTATTATTTATTTATTTAGGAAGCTTCTATGCCGCCCCATTCACCAAAGCCTCGGGGCGGCTCACAACAATAAATAAATAATAACAATATAAAAACAATATAATTTGAGACGACCTGGCCAAAGATGTAAAATAAATAAATAATATTAGCAATTAAAATGACATTTAAATAAAAAGGTCTTCGCCTGGCGCTGAAAAGCAAATAACGATGGCGCCAGGCGGACCTCTCTGGGGAGCGCATTCCATAGATTGGGCGCCACTGCAGAGAAAGCCCTTCTCTGAGTATTTACCCTCCTAATATCCTTCACAGAGGGTTCCTGGAGAAGGGCCTCTCCTGCTGATCTCAAGGGGCGGGCGGGCATATATGGATGTAAGCGCTCCTTCAGGTAATCTTGCTACTTACTTACCCCTGAAGCAATGGATAGAAAAAAAGTGGACACAACTTCATGAGCTTTCAGTAGTGGCCCTTCTTTCCCCCAGCTATGACCAGAATTCCTCCAGGAAACATCTTGCCCTGAGGGGTAGGGAGAAGGGACAAATTATTAAACTCAGAGGAGGAGAATCTACAAAAGCAAAGAAGCAAAAGAGGAGCAGGCCAGCCCAGAAAGATAATAGATGCTGTGCAAACCCAAGTTCAATTGGTTCCAGAACAGATAATTTCCCATGTATCTCTGGAGCAGAATCACACATCATCTCCCTGCTTTCTTCTTCCTCCCTCTCAGTTCCTGGCTTTGTGTCTCATGTCCTTAAAGACTGCAAACCTGAGGACAGGCTGTGTCTAATTATTGATTTTTGTAAATTGTTCTGGGAGCCTTTTGACTGAAGGGTATTCAAAAAATGCTTTGATTAGAAAGACACATTCACTTTGGATTTTGAATTTTTATTTTTCTTGAAGCTTGTTATGTTATAGAATTATCCAGACAATGCATCCTGTATAAGTGTTTACTCCTTATCTTGCTGAGTGTGTTAATTTTACTTCAAAGGTCTATTTTAAATAAAATAGTAATTAGGTTTTTTGTAGTACCAAATAGTTACTGTATTATACATCTTTGCTACTTTTCAAGACTTTATTTCAGGATGTTTAGCTAGATTAAGTGGTAGCACATACTTTGCTTGTGGAAATACAAAGTTCATTCCCTGATATTACCTTTCCCTGAACCTTTCCTCTGGTTCTCCAGAAAATTTTGGGCTAGATCAGGAGTGTAGAACCTCAAGCCTCGGGGCTAAATCCAGCCCTTCTGGGCTCTCGGAATCTGGCCCTTCAAGTTTCCCTTGACAGCATGACTCTTTCTCCTAATCACAGAACATTTGGTGCTTTCCCAGGTGTTGTGCAATTTTTCACATTCTAAAGAAAAGAAAAGAAAAAAGAAAAAGAAATGTTACTCCTAATGCTTAAATACTGACAGTAAAGGATTAAAGGTAAAATATATGTGGTTCCACCCTTTTGGCTTTTGCTTTGTCAGCTACTGAAATCTGGACCCTCAGAGGTTCTTTAAAATGGAATTTGGCTCTCTGGCTGAAAAAGGGTCAATATTCCTTGCCTAGATAGACCAGTGGTCTGATTTAGTATATGTGTGTGGCTCCCATTTGCCTGGTTCCATTCCTGGGCATACTATTACCATTTGCTGGGCATTTATAACCAAGATTGCTTTGATTTCCAAAATAATTAGCTATTGTCCCTTTTCAGGAGAATATTAAAAAGTGAACCTCCTTATCCTCAAGAAATGACTGCTTTAGCTAAAGATATAATTCAGTGTCTTCTGATGAAAGATCCAAAGAAAAGGCTGGGCTGTGGTTCAGGTGGTGCTGATGAGATCAAGCAACATCCATTCTTTCAGGTGAAACAAACTTTGTGTGTGTGTGTGTTTCATTGGGAAACATAAGATGTTTTATCTAGAAATTACTCTGGCAGATATCAGGCATTGCTGATACCAAAATGAAGGACTACTACTCCTTGTATTCCTGTGCTTCTGAAGATGCACATATTTCAGCATCCTTTGACACTTAGATGATGCTGTGCTCTGGATCTGGTTAACTGGTAATTTGATGCTATGATGAGCTCTTTATTTATTTCAGGAGCCATTTTATTGTGATTTAGTTATTTTGATATGCATTTTCACTTAATTATTACTAACTGCTTTGAATATAGGAAGGCAGGATAGGAATTTGTTTCTTAAACATTTTTATTTCCAGTACATCTCTTGATTATGATTTCAGGATAATGGACTGATCACTCTCACTGAGGTAAACTTTTCTGTATGGTACATGATGCTTGATGTAAGCATTCATATATGATATACCTTGAGTGAGTAGTTTTCAGGGTTGTCTACCCCGTCAACTTAACATATGAATCTCTTTGAATTGTGGCCATAATCAACTTATTTTCACAATTTAAAAATGAAAAAAAAATACAAATTTTCCTTGTGTCATTATCAAGCTTTCCTGAACAGTTTGCACTGACAGTTGAAACCTTTATATTCTGCTTTCATTTTCTTCTAAACTTAATTTAATGTTTTGGTTTAGAAAATAAACTGGAATGACCTGGCAGCCAAAAAAGTGTCCGCTCCATTTAAACCAGTAATTCGTGATGAATTGGATGTTAGTAATTTTGCAGAAGAGTTTACAGAAATGGACCCAACATACTCTCCAGCAACCACCCCACAAGCTGCAGACAAGCTTTTCCAGGTACTTTGCTGTATAGTACTATAATACTATCATAGGTAACTTGAGGTGATATAATCTAGGCATGCAATAAAATATGGTGATATTTCAGAAGGTGATTAAAGTCACTGGAGTTTGGTAGGATGAAAAGAAATAACATTTGGATAGAAGTAGAATAAATAGCTTGTGCGCAACACAGTGTGCCTGACACTGAATGTTATGGTCAATGTAGTTTTTTGGGGGTGTATTTGGCAGTATCCAGTACTGCCTGTGCACTAGTGGGACTCACTGTTAGTGCAACAGGAAGCTAGTGGATCCTGCAGCAATCCAAAAGGTAGAGCTTTGAAAGGGAGCTGTGCTTACCTGAGCCATTTCTGAAATGAGCATTTTTGCTTGTTTCTGGGATTATTTTCAGAAGCTATAGTTCCTTTTGTGCAAGTGGTAGGCTGTGCAAATGCAATCAAACCAGTTGGAACACCGCAGCAGTAATGGATGTGTCCACTAAATTTAGTTGATGATTGATAATCTACAAAAGAATGTAAAAAATGACAATCAGTGCATTCAGTGTTGGCCAAAAGATAGCACAAGCATGATTATAAATCTGTGAGTTATCAGATCAAAATGGCAATTGGGATGAAAATGTTCAGAGGTAAAGAGAAAAAGAAGCATTGGATTTTGTTAGCAAGTTTTGATCCCATCCTCCTGTCCCAGTGAGACATTTCAGAGCTATAGTGTCTCTTTACCAGTAGTGATTAAAATAAAATTTGTAGTGTCGTGAACTTCAAAAAATATAAATAAAAAAGAAAAGCGTGGAGTGACCTCTACATGCTAGGATAAATTCTGTTCTTCTACACACAATAGGTATTTGCAGGAAAACATATATGTGATTCACTATAGTGAATCCACGCCCCTTACAGAGTCAGGATCTCTTGAGGGGAGAGATTATTGTGGTAGACTTAAGGCCTTGTCAGCATATCCACAGGGGAGAACTTACATATTAGCCATGTCAATGAGTGATTTAGAAAAGGCTATCTTATTTCCTCCCATTTGAGAGGTAAAAAATTGCTAGAGGCAGTCTTCTGGGAGCATTTGATGTCAATATAGGTGCTCAGGCTCATATGTTATTTCTCTTATCTAGCCGTGGCAGCAGATCTGCTCATGCAGGCTATTTTAAAATAAATGTAATGGGCCTAAATTTAAATGTAATGGAAAAGAATAGATCTGAAATTGTTTTTTCAGTGATGTGGTTGAAGGAGTGTAAGCAAATAGGTGAGATGGATAGATACTAAGCAAGAAGGTAATGCTTTTATTTTATCAACATCTTCAAATATATTTAAAATATTTTGAAACCTGTTGCCACTGGAAATCTTGTTGGATATAATGATCAAGGAGAGCAATTCCAAGTGTGATTAATTGGAATTAAATTGCAGTGGGTTGCAAGTCAGGTTTAAGGCCTTAGGCCTTAGGGTTTTCATCTGAGTATAACTGCATAGGATTCTGCAGGTAGTATTGTGAGTATTGTTTTGGAACAATGACAAATTATGACTGCAGTTACGCATTATTGTGATGGCAACACATTTATTTGCTCCCTCCCTTTGCACATGCACTCCATTTCTCCCCTATTGCTGCTTTTGCTTCGATTTTTTAATTAACTGCACTTTATCACATTGTCTGAACTCAACAAACTGTTGTGGTTTATCTTCAGTATTGTTTGTTTGAAGCATGCTAATTTCAATCATGAGTAATGAAGCTGGCTTGTTTCAGCAATCTACAGTTAAAACTAATCATAGTTTAGCATTTGGGCAACATACGAATATGTAGTTTATATGAAACAGAAGTGGGAGCCATTATGGGGAGGAGGGAATTCATGAGCCCAGTTTGTTCCTGGCATGACCAACCATACTTCATTGTGTTAATGTGACCTTTTTTAAAAAAAGTTATGGATGTTACAGAAATGCTAACATATTCACTAGTTCAACTGGCTTAACCCTGGCCCTTTTTACGATGAACTGTGATTTTCTTGCAATGCACTTTGAGGACACATATGCTTGTCTCTGCAGCAAACTTAGCACTGTTGTTAGTGCTGCTCCAGTCAAGCTATGATTTCACCAGCTGCCTGATTTTGTGGGATCAACTTCAGTTGCTATGGGCTGTGATGTCAACAAGGTGCTTGTAGCAATGAGACTGATTCTTGCCCCTCCTGGTTAATAAAAGCTACCTGAGGGGGTATGCGTAAAATTTGTGTCCACTGCTATACAAGGAGATCTCTCTCCTCCTGCAAGTCGTGCTGCTGCAGAGGAGACTACTGCTGGCAGTGTTCATTCTTTGAATCAGTTGTGTGGGTCTGGTCCTGTAACTTAAAAAAAATGTATGTGGCGTTTAGCATGCATTTTGAAATCTGAACCCAGACAATCTGTATATTAGAAATGTTTCTGAGCACAGGCCAGCCTTGTTCTGTTGAAGTACGTATTTTCATATCTAGGATATATATAGATTTCCTTGCAAATAGGAAAATAATGGAATACTTCCAGGTAATTCCACTGACATGTTAGCATATCAAACTTGTTTTTAAACAGGAAAAATACTTTGACATTTGCCCAATCATAATATAAGCTTGTTTGATACCTTAACTGTAGGTGTCTTGAGAGCCAGTTTGAAGTATGAACCTTTGTCACCAGTGAAAAAGCTGTGAGTCAGTTTTTTTAGCATTTTTTACAATCTAATTTTATTGGTTTTTTTTAAAATAGTCCAGAAAAATGGTATAATTTCTTCAGGCAGGTTTCCTCTATTATGCAAATATAGAGTTGTATCATTTCCTTGAGTACAATTCTTGCTTATTTTTGATACTGATTATACTTTTTTCTTTCTGAATTATGATTGCTATAATCATTGAAATTATGGCTAAAATATAATTGTGACAAACATCTTTTCTTTTCTTGTTTAGGGATATTCCTTTGTTGCTCCTTCTATCTTATTTAAGCGGAATGCAGCCACTATGGATCCTGCTCTCTTTTTGACAGAAATTGACCGACCTGGAGTTACAAGTATTGCTAGAAGTGCTATGATGAAGGTAATACTAAGAGCTTATTAACTAGCTATTGAATGTCCCAGTGATTCCCTGTTTTATACTATATTCTAAGACCAGAAGTTTGGAAGTATTTAAGGTAATTGTATCTGTGCATACAGACATCATATTTTGGCTACTTATGGCATAGAACAATTCAAATGTGCATGTAGAGGGTGGGTTTTTCAGGTAAATGGCCTTCACAGTTAGTACTTGCAGTCTTGACATAAGAGGGGTTTATTGTTAGGTTCTCTTTCTTAGCCCCCACATTTAATTAGGGTGCTAAAACTGATAGTGCTAACTTTCGATTTTGTAGTGGAATTCCTTGTGTATATCCCATATCCCATTGCTGCATATAATGCTTTTTAGGGAGGAGTTGCAAAGTTAAGGAACTGAACCAGAAAAGTATTCCAAATTCCTAAATTGCAGAAACTTCATGTACTATAAATTTAAGAAATCACTGACATAACTCTTCAATTTTATACCATGTTTAGGTATAACTGTATTTGGAAATAAATTAATATATATATATATATATATATATATATATATATATATATTTGAATGCTCATATACATTAACATATTTGCCTGATATTTTCAATTTGATAGTCTAAGAGAAATTATTTAAATGACATAATGCTTATGTTCCAATGCCATATGCATTTACCAGGAATTATTCAAAGTAGACATACATAGAAATGTGATGTTTGTGAATCACATTTATGTTCTTTTTTTCTTAGGTAGAAAAATGGTTTAATAGGAAACCTTTATGGGCTAATGAATGACTCAAACAAAGTTGTTCCTTAGCTTTTGATTCTGTTGAGAAAAGGTTACTAAATACTGTCAATTTTTACCCCCAGGACTCTCCGTTTTATCTTCACTATGAACTTGACCTGAAAGAAAAACCACTGGGAGAAGGAAGTTTTTCTATCTGTCGAAAGTGCTTGCACAAGAAAACTAGCCAAGAATATGCAGTAAAAATAATTAGTAAAAGGTATAAAGACAGAAAAGGCATTTTATTATTATTTCTAATAATACTGAGCAATCAGCATGTAGTTCATAACATTCGTATGGTTCCCTTCGATGTAAATATTTTCAGATTGCATATAAGACAGAGCAATAACAAAAATAAAAAGTAACAAACAGAGCAGTTTAACAATTTAAAGGTTAAGAAAATAAAAGAGGGGGTTGCCTGGCACTAAAAACATAGCAAAGGGCTGGTTAGATGAGCCCCTCCAAGGATAATTCCCTAAGTGGGTGCCACTACTCAGAAGGCCCTTTCTCTACTCACCAGCTACTTACAGTGGCAGAGGCACCATCAGAAGGAGTTCAGATGATGCCCTCAGCATTAAACTTTTTTAATGCAATGGGTAATATACCCGAACCTTTAATCTGAACATTTAAAGAGTCTTCAAAAAAATTATGCTTTGTCCAAGTAAATTAACACCTTGTTCTGAATATAGCCAAATTAAATGATACTCATACATTCATTCCAAGTAGATTGTATTTGTGCTTGAATCGTACAGACTCATAATTGTTTATATTTAAAGAAACCTGTTGCTCATATTTCAAAACTTAACTTGAGATGATAAATTAATACTTATAGTTCAGCAGTTTGCTTTGTTAAGTTGGTATTGGGTAACTTTTTAATTTTTCAGGCTAGAAGCCAACACCCAGAGAGAAATAACAGCTTTAAAACTCTGTGAAGGGCATCCCAATGTTGTGAAGCTGCATGAAGTTTATCATGATCAGGTATTTCAAGCAGTAAACTTCGTAGAAAAATGCTTATACTTAAGCTAATCATAGTTTATGTACAAACCTTATTTTAGATTCATTAGCACTGAATAACATTTGGGAGATAAACAAGGTAAGCTGGTACTTCTGTATTTGGCTTGCTATTAGATACACATTATTTTAAAAAGATACTTTGTTGCCAGGTCACTGTTTTTAGGCTTGGTTTGCCATTTTTAGCTTATTTTGCAATTTTAAGCTTCAATCAGCAAACAAAGGCATACTAAATGAAAATAAAACAACAGATCACAAGCAAATTAGACACAAATATGCTGTATCCAATACTGTTTACATCTCATTGTGGGACCAGGATCCACTGTTCATGATTCCTAAAGTAAATGAGCCCTGCTGCTCAGCCTTGTCATCAAAACAAGTGACCCAGCTCATTTGTGATTGTTCTAAGAACTCCTGGCAGTGGGCAGTAGGAGATAAAGACTAAATAAAGACTTTAGTATATGGAGCCTATTATTGCTCATTTTTATTAAAAAGCTTGCATTAACATATTGGGTGAGCAAGGGCAAGTCATCGTAACTTTGTAATTCTCCTTTTCTTCATGTATTCAAATAAGTAAGCCATTCTCATTAAATATGCTATGGGAGAAGAATTAATGTGCTGTCGAAATTTATACATCTCCTGCCAATTCATCCACTCACAGAAGAGGCTGCTATAGTGTGTCTAGTTTATCTACTGTTCCCTGCTTTCAATGAGACTTTGTTTAGGATGGCTAGGCATTTCTGGTTCAGAGTGCTTGGATATTGCAATCACTTTTAATGCAGAGATACTGTTGAACCTACCCTGAGAGGGTGCAAAAAAATGGGACCCTGGGAACAAGTAATTCTTACACGCTCTGAAGATCAATCCCTTCAGGTGCATTGTTGAAGTGTGCTTTCCATTTTAATTCGGACGTGAATGACTGGAGGTGGAGAAAATAATTAAATAATCACAACAAGCAGTTGATATGCTAGGGGGTACATTGCTTCTTGTCATTTGCTGTTGCTTTCTAGTTTCCTCTTAAATAAGTTCTTCTGCCAAATCCTTCATATATATTTTAAATGAATAATAAATATGCATAGTTAGTGATTATTACATTTTCTAAGAAAAATGTGCATACAAATGTATTTTTTCTAGCTCCATACATTTCTAGTAATGGAACTGCTGAAAGGAGGAGAATTACTTGAACGCATCCAGCAAAAGAAACACTTCAGTGAAACTGAAGCTAGTTATATCATGCGCAGGCTTGTTTCAGCTGTGAGTCATATGCATGATGTTGGAGTGGTCCACAGAGACTTAAAACCTGAGGTATGATCTCGGGGGAATAAACAAAACTTTTGAATACTGACTTACACCCCTCTCTCCTTTACCTAACTCTTTGGTTTGATTTTAGTTTGCCTTTTTGTTACAATTGCTTCCAGTGAGCCTCTGTTTGGGATGGGTAGGCATTTCTTGTTCAGAATGCTTGGATAATTCAATCACTTTTTGAACTGATTGTAGTAGTGTTTGTATTGATAGAACACAATAAAATAATTAAAATGGAGGTGTTGATATAAAACTTGCAATAAAGTTTTTTTTAGTAAAATTTAGGACACTGCATTCTTTTTCATTACGATGAAGCTTATGAGATCTGTTCATTGAGGATGAAATGTCACATCTTTTTTCCCTGGCTAAGTTATCTCAGTAATAGTTGTGCCCCAGTTTTGCTTTGTGGTCTTATTAATATAGGTTTATAATCAGTCAATTGTTTTGTTACCCTTGAGTTGAAAATGCCATTATGTGAATAACCATTGTCAGAGAAAGTCTTCTTCATAATAGTATCTTGCATTTATTTTGGTTGATATTTGATTTTTTTAGTTCCTTATTCTAAATTTCACATAGATTTCTTGCTAGCAACCCAGGTGACTAATGTTCATCATGCATATGGGTATGTTACAATTTTCCAACATACTGTTGGAACTGTCCAACATTTTTTCCAATTCTTTTGGAAGTAATTTGTTGGGGGGGGGGGAATATAGGTTAGAAGAGGATTAATTGAAAATTATACCCTTCTCTATTATGCTGAGAGAAGTCTTCCATTGGTATAGGGAATCTCAATGGATAATGAAGAGCTAATCATACAGAGGACATATGATAAAGAGAATAATGTTATCCTCGAAGCAGAAAAAGGGACACTTAAGACTCTTGGTCTTGTTTGTTTGTTCTTTTACTTATTGATTTAGTTTTGAATAATTATGCTGTTAAGTATTGTTGGAATTGAGAAGAGCAGATGCTTTTGGCATGCATTCCCAGGGCATGCTGGTCTCAGGAGGAGGGGCAGTGGAGGAGGACTCAGAATCTGGGCCAGTTCAAGACATTGAGGTGAGAGAAGTGCAAGGGCTTATCTCAAGGCCAGACTCCCCAGGTGCCCGGGCAGCCTCTGAGAATTACCAAGATGTACAGCTATCAGGAGGGGGCTTGGAACAGGGGAGTTTGTCAGAGACAGATGAAGGGGATATGGTTCTCAACTCTATGATACGATATCAGCAGAGGAGGGGTGCCCAATTGGCAGATCAGCCTGCAGAGAGGAGGTGTGCTTGTTTCCAACAGGCACCTCCCCAAAGGATGGAACCCAGCTTTACTCAGAAGGAAAGTTCTTGAAGTAAATACTAGACAACAAAGCATTCTGTGCATGCTCACAGATTCATTCTGGGTGATTGTGCTTCTGGAAAATGCTGTGGTCAGTAAAGAACATTTTGCAAGCAAGGTCTGTGGCTTTGAATATGTGAAGTATACACATAGAATATATCATTTGTAGTTATCTCAAGTATAAGCAACATAGATTCTTATAAATGTCACTGTCATTGGAATTTTATATTGAAATCATAGATTATAAATCTCTTATTTTAAGGTTTTTGTTTTTCAGAACTTATTATTCACAGATGAAAGTGACAATTCAGAAATAAAAATAATTGATTTTGGATTTGCGCGTCTAAAGCCACCTGACAATCAGCCCCTTAAGACACCATGTTTTACCCTTCATTATGCTGCTCCAGAGCTCTTAAATCATAATGGTTATGATGAATCATGTGATCTCTGGAGTTTGGGAGTCATTTTGGTAAGCTGAGCACTTAATTTTATTCTGCATTTTTAAATAACCGGCCAGAGATTTGGTCTAATCTAAGACCAAAGTGGTCTAAGTAGAAAAGTTAACTGCAGAGTTTAGTGCTCATCATTCATGCTTAATTCAATAGGATCTTTCACTGGACCAGTACAGATATAATAAGGATTTTGTCTTAACCTCTGTTAGGAAATCTTGTGTGGGTCACAGGATTGCAAGCTGCTTCATCACAGCCCTGCTTAATCAGAGTTGTTAATCAACTTCAAATCCTGGGTAATCAGGGGAATTGTTTAATCAGAACAACTATCTGTTCTGGCATAACCCTTAAAACATGATTAACGTAGGAGGGGATCATGTGATCTTTTGTTTGGTTACTGATCTCTTAACAGTGTGTGTGAGAGAAAGCATTATCTCTGTTTATTGCATTGTTACAGAAATAGAACCAACAGGGTAGTGCATTTGATAATGCAGATTTTATCACATGGTTTCAAACTATAGTGAAATGAATCCATTTTGCAACTTGTGAAAATACTATTTTGTTCAAATTGTGTTTGTATGTATAGTTCTCCTCCAATCTGAATTGCTAAGCTATGCATGAGTAGATGGAATGAAGTCCTACAGCTCTCAGCTTTCCTTAGCTAGCTGTGCTGCGAGTTTTGGGCAATACCTTTACCAAGTGCTGCTATGATTGTGCAAGCTTTCTACTTCGTTTGTTTGCATCATCTCTTGTGGCTTATGGTTGATCCTAATAAAGGTTTTGCCCAACTGCAGACTTTGGATTTATTTCCTCATGGACAAGCATAGCTAAGTCTGTAAACTGTTGGCAACATTTTACAGGTGTATGTATTTACCCATATCTATAACATCTTCTCTTCTTTTCCTTGCACACACACAGAGAGACACAAATAGTTATGGATATAGTATTAATTTAATATTTTTCTTTCCTGAACAGTTTACAATGCTCTCAGGACAAGTACCCTTCCAGACTCAAAATAAAAATATAACATGCACAAATGCATTGGAAATTATGAAGAAAATTAAAAGAGGAGAGTTTTCTTTTGAAGGAGATGCTTGGAAAAATGTTTCTCAGGAAGCCAAAGATTTGATACAAGGTATATATTGACTAGTAACTTTCTTAACGAAGTTTTGAGTAATCCCAGTAGTTGTTAGTAATTTGATTTTTGGAATTTATTAACAGGGGATTTTCTAAGGAAGCTAGTATTATGATGAGGCCAAAATCACTGGCTTGTAATCTCTGCAGAAGGTTGGCTTATAATCACTGACTTGTAACCTCTGTAAAAGAATGGTTCCTTTAGCTCCAATATAATATGTTTGCATTCAGACAGGCTCTGAAGTGTCAGCATTTCCACAAGCTTCTAATTTGAATTTTATGTATGAAAATTAAAAATGTTTGGACGGATTGGTGAGGGAAGCTTCTGAAGGCAACATAGTTGAAGTGCATGTACAGTGGTATCTCGGTTCATGAACTTAATTCATTCCACGATTCTGGTCGCGAACAGAAGTGGTTGCGAACCGAATCAAATTTCCCCATAAGGTTCAATGTAAATAAGGTTACTCTGTTCTGAGCCATATGTATTTTTTTTAACTACAAAAATATGGAACAAAGTACAGTGCAGTATGAAGAGAGAGAACACTAACCTTGCTTGAGGCGACTTCTGGCGTAGAGGACAGGAAGGTGGGTGGGGAGGAGGTTATTGCTTGGAGGGAGAGGCCCCCTCTATAAGGATCGCGACTGCAATCTCGACTAGAGGAACCCATGACCATGTTTCAGAGTGGGGAAGATGACTGCGTTCGTGTTCGTGTGGGGAAGATGGCTGTAGTTATTTTCGTTACCCAATGCAGAGTTCATGAACGGAAGGAAAATTTTGCCGAACTTTCTTTTTGCGAACTGAATTGTTTGCAAACAGAAGCATTCATGAACCGAGATATTACTGTACTTAATGTTTTTCTGAGTACCTGAATTACTGCCATTGTGATAATCTGATTTCCTGTAGTTTCTGAAAATATACCACAAATGCTAACTGTTAAGAACAGTTGATTTAAAATGAATTGTCTATTAAATGTCCCTAATTAATTATTTCTGCAACCCTAAGATTCTTTAAACTTCCCGGGGTGGTTTACCTGGTGCCGTTGCTGCTCTCTGTTCAGCACCAGGCAAAGAACTTTTTATTTTCCATGTGTTATTATAGCTCAATTGGCTTTTAACTTTGCTTTTGTTTTTTATTTCCTCCATGCCTTGCTTTTATCATACTTTTGCCATTAACTGCTGGATTTTTCTACTGTTTTTATTTGTTTTTATTGTATTGTTATTTGCTTTATTAATGTATTGTTGATTTTATTGTATTTTACTGTAAACTGCCCAGAGAGCCCTCCAGGCTATGGGGCAGTATATAAATGTAATAAATAAATAAATTTTGTCATTTTATAAGTTATAAATCAGATTATCAAAGCAGTTCATTTTTGTTTATAAATCAAAGTTAAGTAAAGCCTGTTAAAAATAAATAATGGTCCATTGATTTAAGAATATCTAATAAATTCTTATTAGGACTCCTTACAGTGGATCCAAATAAGAGAATTAAAATGACCAGCTTGAGATACAACGAATGGCTTCAAGATGGGAGCCAACTATCATCCAACCCGTTAATGACTCCAGACAATTTAGGATCTTCAGGAGCTGCTGTACACAGTTATGTCAAAGCAACCTTTAATGTAAGTTCATATAGTTCTTTTTTAAACATTAAGCTATGTTCTTCTGCCAATTTATTATTTACTTTAAACTGGATACACTTTTGCTTCAAAAAAAATAGTGCTTTAATATCCTCAGCTTATAAGTTTGAGCCCTTTTTTCTCACTTGTTGGGATCCCAGAACATATGAAACTTTCTATTGAAATAGGGGATTACTGGGGAGTGGGAGGGGAGAGGAGAAATAGAGACATTTCATTGGAAGCCATTTATCTGTACTGCTCCCACTGTGGAATCATGAGATGTCAAGTCCCTAAACAGAGTGTAGGAAAAATCCACAACATAATCAAATGAGTTCAGACTTCTCAGATATGCAGATTCCTCAATTAACCCATTTTTGAGTCTTATGGACACTATAGACGTACAGACTGGGTTTCTTCACTTTTGGAAGGGGAGATTCATGCTCCTTTATATTAGTGGGAATGAGCTAATTAACGTACATTTGTGCAAGTGTGAATGAAATTTTTGTGCAAATAGAATGAAATTCTGGTTTAAAACCCCCCAGTTCTGTCAATGAGAAGACAATGAAATGAAAGGTAGCCAAAAGCTATGAAACACAGATGGACTGGATGTAACAAAATCCATATGTCTCTAGTCCCTGATTTCTTGCCAAACTCTTGGAAGTAATTCATTCCTCTTATACATCCTTTCTGTTCACTTGTTCTGTTGATTCAAGCCAGAGCTGCTTTTGCATGTCAGGCCATCACAGGAGCTTCTAGGGAGATTATCCTACTGTTATCCTGAGAAACAAAGTAGTATATAATAAATGGCGTTGTACTTAGTCTTAGGTTCAGAACATACAAAGAAAGAAAATGAAAAAATAGATGTACTCTGCCATCTTTTATGTATTCCAAAGGTACTTTGTACAGAATTCTTTTTCTTCACTTAAAATCCATCCTTCCTGTCCCCTTAACATGCCACTTAAAACAATTTTTAAAAATTTAAAAATTTCCTTCCATGTTTAGCTCTCATCCCACACTGTTCTCAACTTAGCTTCACTTCATGACATTCTGGGAAATGTGAATGGTGGCTCCACAGGAATGATGTTGCCATTGCTACCACCAAATATACCTGCTATGAGAATGGGCCTACAATAGTGACCTTTGCTTAGAGCCTACTCACATCAGCCCAGTCACTAATGCAGCTTTCAGGAGGACAAAGAAGAAGGAGCTGTGCTTGATATTTATCATACGGAAAGCGTGTACTCTTTTTGTTGTTAGCTAGCTAGCATTTTTGAAACCTCCAGTATTCCATGAAAAACACTGTGATCATATACAACTTGTAAAAAAAAATCATAGGTACATAAAAATCCATGTGCTTTTTATGCACTTATTGGAACTGATGTGCACTTACTGTAGTCACCACTCCCTCTAATTATCCAGTATAGTGTATTCATGGACTGTTGTAAACTGCCCAGAGAGCTTTGACTATTAGGCAGCATAAAATGAAATTGACAGCATCTATTTTGGGAATTTAATCATACCTTACTGCTTTAAATGTATTTGAGTTGTATGCAACTCAGTTGATTAGGGAATGTCTTAATATTTTCAACAACTTCAAGAACTAAGTCCAGTTTGAATACACAGTATTATATCTACCTTTTAAAACAGGCCTTTAACAAGTACAAAAGGGAAGGATTTTGCCTCCAGAATGTTGACAAGGCACCTCTTGCGAAAAGAAGAAAGATGAAAAAGACGAGCACAAGTACAGAGACTCGCAGTAGTTCCAGTGAAAGTTCTCATTCTTCTTCTTCTCATTCTTACGGTAAAACTACCCCTACAAAGACACTGCAGCCAACAAATCTCACAGACAGCAATAATCCAGAGAGTATCTTCCAGTTCTCTGACTGAAAAATACAGTAAATTTGCTCTTGAGAAGATTAATTAAATTGTTATAAACTTGCAGACATATGTGTTCCTTTGAAC
Organism: Varanus komodoensis; assembly: GCF_004798865.1. Classification (NCBI taxonomy): domain Eukaryota; kingdom Metazoa; phylum Chordata; class Lepidosauria; order Squamata; family Varanidae; genus Varanus; species Varanus komodoensis. Next base: position 44,875,287 of record NW_025335761.1, on the reverse strand, counting down.
ACTACAAAGTTTATCATTTTTAATAACTCCTGTATTGGGCACACATTTTTACAGACTTTGCTTTCTAATTTTCTGGGTCAGTCCTGGTATACAATAGGACATTTTAAAATGCCACTATGACTATAGCCAGAATCAAAGTTGAAAATAGTGTGTTAAGAAGGTGTTTTCATAGAAAACATTTTGGTAAGTCATCTCCAAATGATTGTTTTTATGCTATTCATAAACATAGGCTGTTGTCTAATGAAAAGACATTGCACACGCAAACATGGCTTGCCCTTTGCCAGTGAAGAAGTTCTATAAATCCCCAGAATGGCAGCCCTTGGTGCATGCAGACTTCATACTAATGGTTTCCTTTCTTTGAAAATGTCTAGACGTTAGCAAGATGACAAAATGAGGTGATCAATGTTGAGACATTTGGCAGGATCAAAAGATAGCTATATCCGTATATGCAGAAGCCATTTTCCATGTGCAGGAAGCCTTGCACAAGGAAAATTAAGCCACATCCAAAGACCTTCAGCATGTGAAATGGATGCATCAATCCTTCTTCAAGACATATGCAACAATTTAACTAGTGCAAGGGCTGGTATTCAGAACTGTATGATTTTATCTTCTATTCCAGGTTTTGGCTATTTTCTTTTTTCTAGTTTGGAAACCTGTTGGGGTTTCTAATAGCTTCATAAAATTATTTGCTTGCTATTTCTTAAGCATTAAATGCGTAAAGGTTTTCTGAAAAAATATTTATATTTATCTTAATACATGTATGCTTTTAAATTAGTTTCTCTTAAGTGAGAAGTCTATATTCCTGTTACCATGTGGGTCCAAAAGCTAAGCATGCTGTGATTTATAAAACCTTTGACAGTTTGCTGTCTAGTTGTAGTGTTAAAGTATTTGCATGTTTTGGAACATCTGTAACTGCATTTAATGAGTAACTGAACAATGCAATGAGTACTTCTTGGAGCTGCTGTGTAGTCTGTAATAACTTCTGTAAGAATTATGATCTTATTGTACCATTCAGCTGTTCAATATTAAGCTTTTGTTCTCTTGCCACTCCTTCAATGCATACATGCAATAGTTTTCAGATGTTGCCCCCTTTCATGATGGGGTACATTTAACTTTAAACCATTAATGCACTGAGAAAACTAAAGGAATATTTTATCAAGCACTGTGCTTCACATCTATACACTGTGTTTTCTACAGTTAGATATTTCCTTTTGTAGTTGTATTATAATTGGGATAATAAATGTGACTCTTACTGATGCATTTAAATAGTAATATCTTCAATTGTAATGCATAATTTGTCAATATATGCAGATCACTCCTGCAGCTCATGTGCTCCAGTGTTGCAAAAAGTAATTGAATAGTCTTGTTATGAATTAAGTGAGGCAATTTGTATAAAGTTAAAGTTCATACATAGATGTTTGTGCTATTGGAGTCCAACACAGATTTTAAGAACACCTTGCTGCATTGTAGAATAAACTAAACCCAAATCCTATGCAAAAGAAAATAGGAACTGTTTTCTATAAATCACTTGTTTACATCATTACATCTGCTATCAATGTTTGACAAATGTAGTGCAGATTTGTCTATGGAAATCCTGGAAAGAGCATGTTTTTCTATATTGACAATATTTTTAGCAGGAACAATTGGTCTAGGAAGTTTTCTGTTTGATTCACTAGTTCTTAGCATTGTCATCTAGTTTTCATTTAGAGGGAAAGTATGATCCCAGCTCTTGTTGTGAAAGCGATCTTGAGCATGTAGTGACAGAAACTAAAAGGCCTGTAATCAGATACCAGGTATGTGGTGTGATTTTATACATGTTTACTTAGAAATAAACCCACTGAGTTTGATTAAGTTTACTGCTATTAAAAATGCACAAGATCCCAACCTTAATTGTTTAAACATTTGGGGTGGCTAATATGAGTTAGAGCACAATCCTGTGACCACTCCGTGACAGCCATGGGAGACTTCAGAAAGCAGCCATCTAAGGTTTGCAGAGCAGTGAAAGCACAGAGGCAAATCACCTCTGCTTTGCTTCCACCTACACAGGATGCCCACAGTCTTCCTAATTCAGTAGGTTATGGGCAGGCACATTGGATTGCACTGTAATTAATTTTAAATGCTAATTTGAGCTTTTTAACCATGAGATTTAAAAAAAATCTAAGGGATATACAGCCTAGAATGAACACAGCTTCTACACCACATGTGCCTTGGCTTCCATACTGTGTTCAGGTACTTAAATTATGCCTGCAATCTATGTGTGTAACTGTGGACAGGATAGAAGCTTGCATGAATTACTTCTTTTAAAAGGCAGATCAGCTGAAAATACTTTAGATGTGCTACATTGTGGCCCTGGTGCTGAAGAATTGGCACACCTTTAAATCTGAGGGTTTCACTATTTAGCAATACAAATTACTTAGCCTACAATCCTGTGCACACACACTTAGGAGTAAGTCTTGTGGAGCTCAATGGGATTTACTTCTGACTAATTATGCATAGAATTCCACTATAAATTTAATACTTTGGCATAAATTCCAACACATTTTCTAAGCTGATGGAAAGATTAAGGATTGTACTATCTTGTTCTTTCCAATCCTGTATGATGCTAGCACAAACAACATAAGGTAACTTAGTTAAAATATACACTACTACATCAAGATTTAATTTAGATTCATTGTTTTATTTGCAAATATGACCTATATCTGGGCAGTCCCATTTTTTATACCTTGAGGGCCTCATGAGGAGTTCCACACAGAACCTGTGGGGTGCACAATGAATTCCACTGAATGAAAAAAAAAAACAGTTTGTGGGCCTGTGATCTCTGCAGATCACAGGTAGCTCCTTCTCCAGCCACAGCCCAAGCACAATGACTGGTCCTTTGGGATGGCCCATCCCTTTCTTCCCTGTTTCTTCTGCCCAGAAACCCTCCCATGTGACCCCTTGTGACCTATATAATGAAATGCTTTTCCTCTAATGAAAAGAGTGAAATTTTTCCTCTAATAAATTTGTCATGATTTTGCAAATAGCGCTAACAAGCAGATACATTAGTGTTAAGTAACTGCAAGAGATGTCTTGCCATCTTTATTTCATTTCACTACAAAGTTTGGTTAAGTATTTTTTTTTACTATTTCAGTAATTTAAGGTGCAGTCCTACACATATTTAGACAGAAAGAGTCTACAATGCCCTAGTCAGCTGTGCTGAGACATGCTAGAGTTTTAGAACTTTTTCCCCCTTACTAAGCTTGCATAGGATTAAGTCCTTAGATGACTAAATAACACTGTAATGGACAATGCTTTACATTCATATGTAGTTTCACCTATAGTCTTTTTAAAATCTAGTCCCTTTGGGAGAAATCCAAATAAGTGGTATTTTATGTTAAGAAAAACTTCATTAATATTTGTTAGAACTTAATAAAATGCAGATAATAAAGTAATATTTCTCAGGAAAAGGGAGAGTTTGTTTATATTTGCATGGTCCTCTTGCATAGGCAGCTATTGTGAAAGCTCACTGAGCTTTTTTGTACTACTGGGGAATAGAATGAATGCAGAGTACAACTTACATTATTAATATGGTTTTATTCAAAAAAATCTTGTGATTTCTAAATATTGAATATGCACAACATGTAATTTTGTCTGTCACCTTTAATGCAGCTATAATATGATAGCTAGAGAAACTGGTACAGTAATACATGGAAATTAACTGGAACAGATACAGTTATTTTACAAGTGCTTTTATGGTAGTGTAACTTGTTGCTCAGAATCAGTTTCATTTATTAAAACATGTTTTCTGTTGATAGAGTGAATAGTATAAGAATGAGAGAGTCTAGTTTCTAATCACTTTAACCTGTTGTTTGGTGCTCTGTCCTGCTGGCATCAGGACAGGACAGCAGGAGATGCTGACTGTTGTTTCTTGTCCACAGTATGGCACTACCTGGGACAAGGCTGTTGTTAACCCTTTTCTACGGCATGCTAATTGTTAACTGAATGATCTAGAGAACAAGTATATTTTATGCAAACTTGTTTTGGTGATTTTTAGCCTTGTCATTCGAGTAAAACTTGGATGCCTTTGTTAGGAATTGGATGCTGTTTCTGATACCACAGTGCTGTTTGTCTCACCATAAGCTAAATGACTTTATAGACTAAAATGTTGGTTTTCAAAATGCATTTATATTATGATATTTTAGGGCCAGAAAAGACACAAAGATCAGTTATTGCAGTGCTCCGTACTAAATTAGGAGCCTTCCATCTTCAGTAATAGTTTGTTAGATTATGATGGAGTTGGGAAGAGATGGGGCAAGATGTATACCATGCATTGGATCCAGACTTACTCCTACTTATAAAGTGGAGCTATGTTAGTCATGACTGATTTAAGTCTCATCGTACATGTGATCTTATGTATGACTTGGTCTGGATCTAACCTGATGCCTGTTTTACATCTAAAGTAATTAGTCTAATCAAATCAAAGCACATAATTAAAGAAGCTGCTAGATTCTGGCACATCATTCTTTCACTTTTGGGAAAAAATATCTTTTGGTAAAATATCATGATCTGAGTGCACATAGTAACAAAGTAATTTAAATAAGCCAAAAGATGATGTAATGAAAATCCCAAAATTTAGCATTTGCTATGATTAATGAAATTACTTCTACCAAAATAAGGATATATATATCCATCCAGATATCTTGCTAAATATATCATTTCCTTGAATTTGTTTCTTTCAATAGCCACAAAGGTGCTAATACTGTTGCACTGTGATATGTAACAGCCTCGTTAAAATAGTTGAGTGCTGAAACTGTTATTCTAAATTGCTTTTTCCCCTTTGTAATTTATATTCCTAGTTTTTATAAATGGGTACCCCAATCCTAATGTTGCTTGAACATTAACTTCAATTTAACCAAAACCAGTGGGTTTTATTTATATAGGAAACTGCCTTATATTGAAGGCAGTTATATATCTGCCTTATATATCTAGTCCAGTCCTGTCTACTCTATTCTGATGGGCAGCAACTCTTGAAGATATGAAGCAGCTGTCCCCAGCCTGTTATCCTCCATATAATTTGTACTTCAGCTCTTATCAGCTCCACACAGCATGGTAAATTGTCAGGAATGCTGAAAGTTGTAGTCAAAAGCATCTGGAGGGTACCATGGTTGTCTGATGTTAATTCTGCTTATACTAGGCCTGCTAAAATGAATGAGTCTTAAGTAGTGACTAATTTAAATCTCATTCGTTTTAATGAGAATATATTAAGAAGGACTAACATTGACTACATTATGAGGTGTTGCAGTGGTTAGAGTGTTAGACTGAGCATCAGAAAATCTGGGTTCCTGTCCCCACTTGACCACGAATCACACTGGGTGACTTTGGGTGGTTACTGACTCTCAGCCTATCTTACCTAACAGATCTGTTGTGAGGATAAAATGGAGAGGAGGAGAACCTTGTAAATTGCTTTGGGTTCCTTCCAAGAAGAAAAAAGACAGGATATAAAGGTAATATATATCCCCAGGTTGAAGAAGGCTGATCTATGGGAAAGAGCTTTCCCAGATCTGCTATTTGGAATGCTTTTAATTTGTTTAAAGACCTTCTCTTTCTAAAGAATGCGGAGTTTGATTTAACCATCAGCAAATTGGTCGATACTAATGTGTAACATTTTGCCACAGAGTAATAGCTTTAAGCATTCTTGAGATATTTTAAGAATTGATGTATTATCAAAATATAAGTATACATTTACAATCTTATGGATGTTAAATATGTACAGTGATTAGGCATTGAAAGTTATATCATGTAATTTTAATAAAATATTTTTAAAAATTGAATGCACTAGATTAAATGCTCATGAAGAACTCAAATATAAAATATTTGTAAACATTTTATAAGTAGCAATGTGTGATTGCATATGCTATTGCAATTTTATGCAAAAAGTAGGAAATGAACTTTGTAGATGTAGGTATGAAATGTAAGGTAACGTATTTAATATTCATTGATATGTTTTTAGAAATTTAGTAAACTGCATGTTTTAAAGTGCTCACTTTATGTTCTCAAATCTAAGAAATCCTGGTAATTTATCTTGACTGATTTCATTTATATAATTTTCTTCTTATAAAAGCCACTTCTTTTTACAATGGCTGAATGACACATTCCATATCCTCTGTGCTGCCTCTCTCTGTGATACCTTGTGCTTGGCCACCATCATGACATAGCATTTATTTAAGAAGCAGGGAATGGCCTCTGTGCATCCAAGTGATAATTTCAAGGCTCTGGTTGTTATGTCTATATTAAGCAGAAGTGGCCTGTGCTTTTCTAGCAAGTATCTACATACCTATTCTCTTTTGTGTAAAGTTTTATGAGGCTGTGGAGTGGATTGAATTGCTAGTTAGTTAGACAAAAAGGGATATTCAGGGGATCCCTGATTGGCCTTGGAATCTTTTCACTTTTCATAGTAATTGCATTAATGTCATACAATGACTTGTTTATCTTTCATTGTCACAATTTGGGATTTTGTGGCAGACATGGTCTTAGGAATAGTTGAAATAAAGAGGCTGGCACACCTGCAAAATGCACTGGTTCCAGAAACCTCAAGTGTGTTAAGATGCTAAATTGGATCGAAGGACTATGAAGACATGCCTTTTACCAGTAGCCCTTTAGATGCTATTAGATTTCATCATCCCTGACCATGGTCCATGCTGACAATGGTGATGGAAGCTTGCCCAGTAGCATCTGGAGAACCACAGGCTGCCCACTTCTGCAGTATGGGTAGTCTAAAGGCTGCAGTCATCCACTTAATCAGCCTCTGTCTCACCCTTTTATTTTGCAGTATACTACCCAACAGCCCTGCTGAGTGTAGAGAATCCCTGTAATGCAATTGCTTGCTTTATTAGATAGTTCCTGTAATACCTTATGGCTTATGCTCATCCTAGTTTAGTGACATTCTGTCCCAGCCACTTTTCAAATGCAAAACTATTTTATCTTGTGCTCTAATGAAGAAGAATAGCACCATTCTCAAGAAGTAACTAGGTGTGCAATCTTATGCATGTTTAAGCACAAAAATGGCCTTGCATGCTATCTGGGGATTGTTGGGACTTTTTTCTTTCTTTCTAAATGTATGCCCCCAAAATAATGAAGGGGGCTGTGTTCTGCCAAAAGTTGTAATGAGTCATTCCCCCAAACTATAATTTCAGTTTCTTAAATTATGTTCAGTTTTCAGTAGGATTTTAACTAGGGCACTGTATACTGAGTTGTGTTGATAAAACTAGCAACTAAGAAAGGTTTGAGTACAATGCAGTGATGAAGGTCAGAGGTTACATAAGCATACATTTAAGCATAAGTTTAAGCATAAGCATAAGCATAAGTTTATTCTAGTTTTAACAAGATTATTATAGAAGAAAACTGAACATTTATAATACTGTACACTGGAAGAAATCTGACTTAAAGAAATAGTAGTGAAAACTATCTTACAGAGAAAATGTGTTGCTTGGTTGAACCAGAGTATTTTCCTCACACTTAAAATACATCAGCTTAAATAACTGAAAATAACTGAAAGAAATAAATGAAAGAAGAGCATAGGAAAATGCTTGTTATTTTGTACTTTCCAGATGATTAAAACCTGATGGTTCACTTTAGTGCTAAACTGGTACTGGCCTGACTCTAGAATTGCTTATATGATATCTCATCCTCACATAATAGGGTGTGGGTGCAATGGCCTTGCTGAAGGAGAAATAGTCTTGCTGTGAATGGAAAGATAAGCTGCTGCTGTGGCATTATTTTTAAACATTATTTAGGTGGGGAAAGAAAGCATGGCAAATAAAATACACTGTTTTCATTTTTAGACATCCAGCCAATTTGTTTTACAAATGCTATGTGCGTCCTTAGAATTAAGTTCCTAATAAAGGCAGGATTGATGGGGTGTGGGTATCACGTTAGCAGTATCCATTTGGTGCTTGTGACATCTGTAAAGTCCCATTCTTCAGCATATTTCCAGCGAAAAGGGAAACACTCACTAGGGAAATGATTGCATTTTCTAGGGAAAATACGGTAATGTAAGTGCTGGAAAAATGTATTATCCCTGTAATGAAAGTCCCCCCATAAGAGATGAAAACTGTTCCAAGTAACCTCTACATCAGGGTTTTTGATGTCTAGAATTTAACCTAAAATGGGATTCTGTGACCAATGTTTAAAGAACCAGTTGATATGTTTGGTTAATTGGTGTTTCCTATTGCAAATGCTTTGAACTTATGTAAACAAGCATATATTTGGTAAATCAAAGGAATAATTTTACAGATAGATTCAATAGGAGAGTCTTGGCCTCTTAGAATATATTTCATTTTTAAGAAATGTTAAGCTAGTACTTTTCTTGTGCAAATCTAATTCTGTGATTTTGCAAGTATAATTGAAAATAATTTTATAATTTTGAGCACAACTATGTTGATACTTCTGAATATAAACATTCTTTCTCTGTATTTTAAGAGTTTCTCAGAACTCTTCTTTCTTTTATCAATTTCCTTTTTCTCTTTAGAGGGTTTTTAGCTTTTTATTACTAAGAAGACTTAGATATAGCTCCGGAATAGTACTTACTGATTGCCGCAACATTAGCTGGAGGACACTTCCCTCCAAACGTCTTTTATGAATTAATATTGTATTTTTTTCCAAAGTTCTAGCAGCTAAATATAAATATATGATATATACTAGGTGTAATATGTAGCCTAAATCCACAAGACATTCCCTGGTGTATTATGGTAAACATAATGCAACAGTGTAAGATAGCCTTAGTTCTAACAGATATACAGGTTTTGTACATGAATTATCTTACATCCTGTTATGCAGTGTTAGAGTTAGTTCCAAAATGAGAGAATTACATGACTCCCAAACTCTGTTGAGATGGAAATCAATGTGGGTTCTTCCACACTTGTCAAGTGACTGCAGTATGTGCCTTCCATAGCAGACTGACTTGATGAGAAGCGTATGAGGGAATTTGCCACTGTACAGATCTATTGTTAAGGGGCCAAGCCTGAAACAACTAAAAGAGCCTCCATTCTGAAGTCTTTAGCAAAAACGACTTCCTACTGGGAGGCAAGAGAGAGTAATTGAACTGGTGGCACATTCTGCCCCAACCTGACAGGTGAGTAGCATGCATAGATCTTTGCTGTACGCCTGTCTTGAACCCAGAGATGCAACCAGCCTATTTCAATGAAATAATGCATTAAAATATGAATTAGGTATTGTTAGGATGTTTTTTTTCATAAGCAGTTTTGTCACATTGAGTATAAAAACAGCTTTCATGTGACTTGGACTGAGTTTATAATCAGGATTTCCCTCTTTGTTGCTGGGCTCTTTTATCAATCTGCTGGGCTTATGCAATTATATTACTGTTCTTTATCATCAAAACAGAGGTGCATATGGTAATTTGGCAGGTGCATTTTACTAGCCTTCTGCAAGCTTTTTAAATTGAGACTTGATTTATCCTAGATATGGGCAACTGTGAATACAATTGATATATGTGGGTACATTATGGAAACATAGAAAAAGGCAGGAAATAGCACAAGGTGCATTTAAGTACTGAGAGAGTTGGAAACTGTTGACAGGATTTCATTGTGAGGTTCATCCATTTGTTTTGCTTAAGGAACTATTTTTAAACATTTAATTGTAGATAAGTATGGTGTTTATTGTGAAAATGACAAACTTACTTGTTTTGTATACTTCAGCACGCTTGACTGATATTTTTAAAGTGTATTTCCTTTGTATGTTATCTCTTTCTATTTGTGGAGTTCTTAATATATAACATTTCGGGAAATATAGTAGAAGCTAATCTGGCCATAAAATATCATTTCTTAAATATGCAAACTTTATACCATGACAGCATTTTAATTATTAATTTACTGGTTCTTACTGGGTATATAAAAAGGTTTTCTTTTAATGCAAATCTAATATATACAATAAAAGCTTTTATTCAAACATCTTCCCGAAGTGTAATATTTATATGGTTTATATGAAAACAGTAATAGATTGCTTCATTCTAGCTGGGCTAGAACTTAAATGTTAACTTATTGTGTAATGTGGAACATAGGCTTCTTTAGAATTATTTTGATGAAAGAAAAAATACCGGTGTATTTCCCTCAATCCCTTCAACTGTGCGTGTAAAATATAACATGCACACACAAGTACTTAAGTATCATATATGAACTGCATAATATTTTGAATGCTTTATTGTTACAGTTGTCACTACCCTTTACTATTTCCCCAAGTACAAAAATCAAGGAATTTTATATTATTTTGTATCAGCATTGTTAACATTGGCAAGTATTTGTGTAAACTTTAATGAAGATGCATGCTTTTTACACGTCTTTTAATTTGCTCGCTCTTGACCATTCCTGAATGAGTTGTATCAACTTCTGAAAGAAGCAACTTCAAATTTGCATTTGTTGAAAAAGTATATTATCTTAAGTCTTAAGCTGAAATGTTTGATGTGTGGATTTAAATTTTACAAGCACTAAGGGCTTACATCGTGTATATGTTCTGATATATTTGTTCTACCCTCAACAAATAAACTTGTCTTGTGTAGAAAACAGTTCTACATGTGCCATTAATTTCATTTTGATGGTGTGTTGTTCTTTATAGTGCACACTTGCCAAAATCGTAGCATGCTTGACACTTGGAAGGGAAATAATTGTATAATCTTAGAATGTGGGTCCTGGCTGAACAGCTACAAAATAGAATGGGAATGTTGATGCATCCTGCATAATGGGCATTTCCCTTCACCTTCCACTTTTTCTCTCAAGCCTCTTTCCGTAACTTCCTCTTGAAAAGTAGTAGCTTTCTTATCAGACCATTGGCCCAACTGCCCTAGTATGTTAGCACTGACTGGAGGAAGTTCCCTAGGGTTTCAGACAGGATTCTTTCCTAGCCCTATCTGCAGACAGCAGAGACAGAACCTGAGACTCTCTGCATGCACTACCACCAAACTGAGGCCTCCTTTCCTGTGCTATGGTTTCTGGATGTGTTTGCTGCACAGACCTTAGAGAAAATGTAGCAGTTAAGGGAAAGGGCAGTACCTATCTTAGGTTTCTTCACTTTGGATCACTGATGGACCCCAGAGTCTCTAGGGACATCAATTATTGCCTGCATATTTTGAATAGTAGGTCATATTCTGACCTACTCCAATATGAATTATGACCACAATGGGAGCTAAACTCCAAGCACTTGCAGAGTTACGCATACGGCAGAGTCATCATCTGCACATCTCTTGCTGGTGTATAAGTACAGTAGTACCTCAGTTCACGAATGCCTCTGTTCGCGAACAATTCAGAAAGTTTGGCAAAACACATCAGGTGATGAACACTTCCCCACAGCACTTCCCGTGGCTTTCTTGAGATATCCTATCCAGGAGAGGGAGCAGGAGCGGGAAGCCAGAGAGGCGGGCGCAGGGCAGCTCCCCGAGCCGGGAGAGGGCTACAAGGAGGGAGGTAATGGCTTTCCGTGGGCCGAGGCAAGGGGAGGTGAGGGATGGGGCCACAGCCAGCCAAGTGGGGTGCCTCCCACCTCTCCCCGCCATGTGGGGAAGCAGCATGGCGGTCACTTGACAGCGGCGGCAGCGTGCCCTGAGAAGGCCATGGTAGAGGCACGGGAGCCACAGCCCCCCTCCCACTCTGCTTTGGCCCATCTGCTCCAGGGCTTGGCAAGGCGCCCTGGGGACATGGTTCATATTTTTGTGATTTAAAAAAAATGGATTAACCTTACTACATTGAACATACGGAAATTTGATTTGGTTTGTGACTAATTCGGTTCACAACCAGAATCGTGGAACTAATTAAGTTAGTGAAGCAACGTACCACTGTAGTTTTATACATTTCCTATGCTGAGCACTGTCTCCTGTGAAATACAGGGTGTCCCCAAAAAATTGACATTACTTCATAGTCTAATTACAGCCAATTCTCACTCAAATGATCTCAAATTTTAACAAAATGTGTAAAAACTAACTAATGTTAGTTATGCAACATTATGCAAGAAATGCTGCAGCGTGTTGGGCAGGAGGTGGACTAACGACTTGATGTGTGTCATGTCACAGGCGGTGCGTATATTGAACACTTGTGAAGCTTTGTGAAATTGGTTATAAAATCTACATCCCTTTGAATCTCTTTTTCAAATTCGGATCTTTTATTGTTCAACATGAAGCCTATTTAATTTCATTTGCCTAGGACATGTAGTTACTCAGATATTCACATTTCAAAAAATGTCAATTTTTTGGGACACCCTGTATATAGACTGAGTTTGGACTAGAAGCCATGGAGCCTATCTGTGAGAGCTAGCTTGAATAGTCAACGTTTACTTAGTTGTCATGTGCAAACCTGGGTGAACATGAGTTATGCAAGGGCTAAAGATCCTTTAGATAATCCTAAAACTGACTTTTCATGGCTTATCTAACTTGCAAAATGGATGCCATGCAAGTAGTTTGAACTACCTGAACATTCCAATAGGCCATTTATAAAGATACCTTGAAGCAGTTTATTTCTAAAATGCAAAACATCCACAGTTAACACCAGAAAGGACAAAAATCTCAGTTAAAACAAAATAACAGATTCAAAACATGACAAATTGGAGAACTACAAACAAACTAGATAATATGATTAAGAAACACTTGGGTGAAAAGTTAGGTCTTTAACTGGTACCTAAAACATGTCCAGTTGATACCTCCCTCATATCAAGGACTAGCAGAAATGTTTCTGTGGTGCTGTGATGGAGAAAGCCTGCTTTATGATGGTTCCCAGATGGCAATCTGCAACTTATCTTAAACCCAGCAAGGTCATGCCAGATTATCTGAGTGATTGAATATGTCTGGATCAGAAAAGGTATTCTACCACATAGCCTGTTCTGAAGTTGGACAACAACATGCCAGCAACACCATCTTCGACACGGGTTTGCTGGCTAACAGGCAACTGGTGCAGTTGCTTGTACAGACAGGCATCCCAGTTAGCATTCTGGCTGCTGCATTCTTATATCAGCTACAGCTTCTGGACCAAACACAAGGGGAGCTTCACATAAAGTGACTATATTAATCTAAATTTGAAGTTTTCAGTGTATGGACGTCAGTGGCCAGGCTATCCCTCTCATCTATTGGAAAGCACATACTTAATTCATTACAGCAATTAATGATGAATCCAGGAGAATCCCCAGGCTACATACTTGTACTTTCTGAAGCAGTGCAACCTCATCTAGAACAGGCAAACTCCCAATTTCTTGTAGCTAGGAACCACCCACAGTTTTATGGGGTTGAGTTTCAGTATCCTTGCTCTCAACCAACCCATCACTGTTACCCTACACTGGATAAGATCATGCATGTCTTGTCTGATTCAGATGTAACAAAGAAATAGGACTGGATGGACCTAAATCTGCTAAAATGAATGCAGTGGTTTCATACAAATGTTAAAGAGCATTCGGGACAAGATGGTTTCTTGTGGTACCTCACAGTACAGCTGCAACAGTGCTAAGACACCAAATGCTACTTGGGCTATAACACCAGTTTGGTAAGCAACCTGGGAGAAATGTTTATCTTGGCAGCTTGCAATAGCTCTTTTGTGAAAAGAACTTAAAGTACTTGCAGTGCTAGTTCTGTTTATCATTCTAACTGAATAAAGACATTGAGTCATAACTCAGCTAAAAATGGGATAATGAAAATATCCCATTTTTACAGCAAGTCAGCTTTAGACTCTGTATATTCCACTTACATGCAGTAAGATACTTTAGGGCAGTGATGGCAAACCTTTTAGAGAACGAGTGCCCACACTCAACACCCAAGTATTTATCACAAAGTGCCAACACTGCATTAAAACCTGAATACTGAGGTTTTAGTTTAGAAAAAAAACCTCACAGCCAGTCCAAGCAAAAAATCTTTCTCTCTCTCTCTCCTTGGCAGCGCACTGACTGGCCATGTGAAAGCTTGGAAGAGTCTTGGCTAATGAGTTGCGGCTTGCGATGTCATCACCTGGCACCACTACTCCTTTCCGAGCATGCACATGGCCCCTATTATCTGATGCTTGGCTTCTGGGGTGATGCTGGGGCGATTTGGCTCACGTGCCAACAGAGAGGGCTCTGCATGCCCGCTGTGGCACGCATGCCATAGGTTCACCACCACTGCTTTAGGGCCTGTTCACAGGAATTCCAAGGAAGATTCTTGCATATGGATATTCACCAATTTTATGTACATCACATTTATCCTGAAGGGCATAAAATAAGGAAAAGAGTAAAGCAAATATTTGTACAATTGTATACTTATACCTAGATCACATGCAAATCTGTGTAGACTCTCATATTGTGCAGGTAGAGGATTAGCACTTCTAAAACTAACTGAACTGGCTCCTAGAGATGGTCTTTCACTTATGGTCTGTCATTCTTTTCTTAGGATTTGGAAGACAATACGATTTTTTAGACATGTGAAAATACCCTGCTGTGCTTACATTATGCATAATGCACATTTACATCATGTTGTGTTGTACTTCCAGCTGGGGCAAATGCATAACTCAGGAAGTATCTGCTAAAATTCAACCATCTCCCCAAACTGTTCAATACTACACTTATGTGTTTAAGCTTTTGTATACTAGTGGCCCCTATAAACCCTGTTCAACGAAAGCACTGATGACTTTTCTCTCTGCAACACTATGTGCATGCTACTTTGGAACTTGGTGTGTACCTGTGCTTAGTGGTTTTTCTATGTGCTTGTTTTTCCAAGGGTGGCAAGGCTCTTCAGTATTGGAAAAAATATATGTAAACTTACTTTGTTTGAAGACCTGCATTTGTAGCATGGAAAGTAAACAGTTAAACCAAACCCACCCACACCCAATTCTGGCAACAAGTCTGTCCCACTGTAGTGAGATTTCCTCTTCCATTGCATGTCTGATGAGATCAGCATTCATATCAAGCCTAGCACAAGAGGAACACTATGGTAGAGGTCACTCTGATTTAGGAGGGAAAAAAAATAATCAGCCCCTTAATTTAAAGGGATAGCTGCTCTAATTGAGTGCTTTCTCTGAAAACAGCGAAGTGCCTATGGGTACTTTAAAAACAAGATTTTTTTCTAGGCTCAGGCCTCCCTCATCAGATGAATACATCAGATGAAATTGAAAGGTATATATGTGTGTGTGTGCATGCATGTGTGTGTGTATGAGAGGAGATAAGCCGTCCTGAGACATTCTGTAGGGGACAGAATAGAAAAGAAATATATGGAATATATTATAATAGAAATATATGGAATGCGCTCCCCAGAGAGGTCCACCTGGCGCCATCGTTATTTGATTTTCGGCGCCAGGCGAAGACCTTTTTATTCAAATGTTATTTTAATTGTTGAATTTATTTACTGATTTTATATTTATGCCTGGATGTCTCCAGATTTTTATGTATTTGTATAGCTATTTATTTGTGTTGGAAGCTGCCCTGAGGCTTTTGCGAATGGGGCGGCATATAAGTGTTCCAAATAAATAAAATAAAGGAGAGAGGGAAACTTTTCCCTCAGAGTGAACCACAGCTCAAGAAAATGCAAGAAGTAACAGGCTGGTAAGTCATGTAATTCAGTATAATTGTAGCCTAAACCAACTAGCAGCCCCTAGTGGCCACTGGTGATAAAAGAGAATTATGTTATTCTGCAGTGGCTGCTGGCTTGGTATGGGTATATTCTTTTAATTTGGTTGTGTGTTCATTTGTGCTCCACACAGAAATATGTCCTTTCTCCTGAATGGAAATGTGTGCTTTATAAATC
Organism: Varanus komodoensis; assembly: GCF_004798865.1. NCBI lineage: Eukaryota > Metazoa > Chordata > Lepidosauria > Squamata > Varanidae > Varanus > Varanus komodoensis. Next base: position 44,859,554 of record NW_025335761.1, on the reverse strand, counting down.
CCTACTGTGAACACACAGTAGGAATTTGCACACAGCCAGATCCATCATGCAGAGCATGATGTCTCCAACAGAGCAGTACTTTTGATTCCCATTACAAAAGATAAAAACAAAAAAAGGCAGCAAACAGAAACACAGAGACATACAACTGCTCTTCTTCAGAAGCTCTTATATTTGGGAGATGGATAGGAAGTAGCCCTAAGGTAACTATGCACAGAGCACCTTGTCTTGCTCTTTGAGCAAAATTTGAACCTTGACCATGTAAGCCTTCAACATAATTCCTCTGTGAATGGAAAACAGAGCAGCTGTGGCAAAAAACATGAAAACATCCTCAAAAGCTGCTTTGGTTTTTCTTTGGATGGCTGTTTAGAAAGGGGTCCTTCCATTTATTACTGACAGATGCCCTTGGACTAGAATTACACTTCATAGTTTTTTAAGTGTATTTTTCAACCCCTGTACTCTGAAACAAGAGAGCAGAAAGCAGTAAGTGAGGCACACAACAAACAGCCTTGACTATTGGGCAGTAATAGAAACCATATCATCATCAACACCAACAATTCTGTGCTCTAGGTAGCCAGCTGGCTAAGCTCTTGATTCCCTCCTCTCCAGTTTCTGCTCTTCCTTGCTGTTTCAACCCCAGGGGGCCTCATCCACAAAGGCACCTGACTATAGAAGCAAGGATACTAGGTTGAAATGAAATCACTTGTATCAAATTATGTTATACAGTTTATTTAATACAAAAATTAAATACAAATGTAGACTACTGATAGCTTTAATTGGCCAGAGGATGCTTTGTGAACCTCCAAAATTGCCTGGGCAAGCAATATGTGAATTGCTTTCCCTGGATCAAGAGCAAAAGGTAACATTTTTTGCTGTGGATTTTATACAGTTTTTCTCTCTCACTAGTTCAGAGGCTTCCCTTCCCTTCATGGAGATGGGGAGCAGCACAAAGTTGTTTCAGGAAAGGAAACAGATTTGTTCTCCCAGCAAAAGCAATCATTATCTACAGAAGGATTTCCAAAGGCAGGTTCAAGGTGAGGATCTCTGATGTACCTCCTAACAAGCTGAAGGCTACAAGAAAGTTTCTTGGCTTTTGGAACAGGGAAAATTCACTACACTCACTGATAAATCTTAATGACTTCCTTGCCATTCTTCTAGTAAAGCCCTTACCATCCTCTGCCTTAGGCTGGGTCACTGTCATTCAGCCTAATGTACCTCACAGGGTTGTTGTTGTGAGGATAAAATGGAGAGTATCATGAGTGCCACCTTGGAGGAAAAACAAGGTATTAATGTAAGAACTACCAGTAAAAATCAGCAGACCTCCTGCCTGAGCAGAGGTACCGGATTGTATTGTTAATCTCTTGCTACTGCATCCAAATCGTCTTCATGTTTAGTCGGAAGGAATTCCAACCGTTCAGCGGGGACTTAGTATTTTTAAGCCGGCATCTTCAGGCCTGCAGGCGCCACAAGACTTGGTCGTTTTCACTGCAAAGAACTGATGCTGCCACGATCCCTCCCGAAAGGAGCTTGCGTGGAAGCAAAACAGGAGCGTGTGCGTGCGTGCGAGCGAATGAAGGGCACGCACTTTGCTGTCCGGAGGCTTGCTTGCGCGAGACTACGTGTGGCGTTCATTGCCGGCTTTTCCACCCTACCCCGCTCATTTTAAGGCCTGCGGACGGGATGGCGTGAGCAGGGCAGGCCGGTGCCCTCCAGGGATAATGCCTACACAGCTCAAAAGAAAAGCTGCAAGGGGTGAGGAGCCCCCGTGGCCCAGGGATCCCGAGGCTCTGCTGCTCTGAGGCTTTAGGAGGAGAAAGAAAACGATGCCGCCGTGAGAGCAACCCCTCCCCGCCCGCGCGCCCTGTCCACCTTCGCCACTCCAGGAGCTTGCGGGAACCGCTCTCGCCTTCTTCCGCCCACGCAACCCACAACCGCCTCCGCCCCACCCGCCAGCCGCCGGCAGGTGGCGCTGCAGCCAGCGGCGTTCGGCGCCCCTCCGGTTCCCGTTCCGGGGCCGCAGCCCGGCTCGTTCCGCCGCCGAAAAGGCGCCCGCTGCCACGGTCGCTGCGGCCGCCGCCGCGCCCCCTCCCCCGCAGCGCCGGCCTCCTCCCGCCATGGCCACCAAGAAGGGGGGTTCGCGGCTGGAGAGCGAGATCGAGCGCTGCCGCTCCGAGTGCCAGTGGGAGAGGATCCCCGAGCTCGTCAAGCAGCTCTCGGCCAAGCTCATCGCCAACGGTGCGGCTCGCCGGGTGCGGAGGGGACGGGAAGGAAGGGAAGCCGGGCGGGAGTCGGAGCCTCCGCTGGCGATGCCTGGAGCCGCAGGTGCCGCGGCCGTGGGCGGGCGGGATGGCAGAGGCAAGCGCCGTTGAGGCTGCGGGAAGCAGGCAGGGGAGGAAGCCGCGGAGAGTCACCTGGGTCTCGCAAGCCTCTCGTCGTGCCAGCGTTTAGCCCGGCTTATTGTCTTGCACGCGAGGCGAAGCTAGGCAAACAAACGGACGCCTCTGAGCATGGGCAGAATGCCCCCCGCTCCCCTCCAGGCAATCAGAGCGGCAGCCGGTCCCCCTTATGGCTGATGTTAAGGGTAGACAGTAAGGGCTTCCAGGTCAGAGGGGAAGTTGTTGCTTACAGGTCTCTCTCCCCCGCCCCGAATTAAGTCCTGGGTCCAAAGAGGACGTGCACTGACCTGTTAACTGGGAGCTCTCTTCCATTTTAACTGTCCTCTCTTGGAGGCCTTGTATGATGTCCAGTCGCCTCAGCCCAGATGCCTGCTGTGGTTACAAAGTGATGTGGGAATAGCAGTCTGCACGTGTCTAGTTTTATTACCGTTTTATGTGGTCAAAAGCTGTGTTTAGGCATTCAACAAAAAAAGTTCCATGGCTGAGCAGGTGGTAAACTCAGAACCAGCTTTTCAGAGCAGTGCAAGAGCTGGATGTGGTCATAACCTTTGCTTTGTTTTGTCTGTGTGTGGATGAAATTGTTCATAGGCATGTTTCCCCACGGGTCCCCTGGACTGATGCTGAAATGGTCTATGTATGTGGGGGCGGGGGACTTAAATTGAATCATGGCCCAAGGACTCTGGTCAAGTGCTAGGGCTTAGCTTCCCCTGGAGTATAAAACCATACTATACCCATTTGAAGGTCTGTAGAGTAATCTTGCCTTTGCTAAGTAATCAGATTGGTACCTGCATAACCTATTAAGGAAACGAGAGTGTTTCCATCAATGAGCAATCATAAACAGTTCATGTTTGGTATCAGGCACATCACAGGAAGCTGTTTCTAGTGTCTTCAGTTTAGAAATTATAATTGCATATATAATTCAGTTTATAATTATATATTTACATATCTTCAGGTGTGCGTTGGATATACTGTACCTTTTGATTTGTTCAGCTCTGTGGCATTTCCTGATAGGAGGTTTATTGGATCAGCAGTGGTGACTTGTGAGCTGCTGATGTGCTAGGCATGGGTCCTCAAACTTTTCCACCAGGGGGCCACTTGAAAGCTGCTGGCGCTGGGTGTGGACCAGAAAGGGCAGGCATGAGAGCGGGGTCAGTACGTGTGGGTGCATGCGCTGAGTGGGGTGCACAGTGGGGCAGGGTGAGGCAAGGTGCGGGCGCACGAGGCAGCAGCTTGCTTGCTTGCTTGGAGATCGTTTTCTCCATGCGAACAAACCGCTGCCTCCCCGCGCATGGGACGAGGTGGGCGGTGGCAGGCGCGCATGTGGGTGCAGGTGGGGCGGGTCCAAATGGGTATGGCGGGCCAGATAAATGGGCATGGCAGGCCGGATCCGTGAGGACCCATGTGCTAGGGAGACTGGCTGGTTGGTGGTGTGAGGTCAGCACAGGCGACTCAGGCCAAATAAGGTGTTGTTTGGACTGTGTTATATGAAACCAAGTTCCACCTCTCTTTACTTTCATTTTAGTCGTTTTCACATCATGAGATGTGTCTGGATGAAATGTGTTGTGCTAACTTTGGTTGACCCTATAAATGCTTTTCTTTGAGAACTTTGCTCTCACAATTACTAATACTGAAACTCTGAAAATATTCGTATTTGAAGAGCAGTAGTGTAAATGGACATATTTATGAGATTTAGACTAGGGAGGCATTTATTTAGAGTTGTAGGGAACTATATATAAATTATACTGCTAGACCCCATAAAAGTAAACTTACCCATCTGACTTAGTCACTGCCATATTGCAGTTCTTTTCCCAGGAAGCAGGGGAAACCATATTCCTGTTTTATATGTTAGAGAATGTTTGCCACAAGTAAGAAAAAGTCTCGGCCCTCTTCCATCATTCCCAATCAGTATGCCCACTAGTTCGTGGCTTTTGCCACTGATGACTGTTTGTATTCCAGTTAAAGCAATAGCCAGTGCTTTGCCATGCTTCTAGGTTTGTCCAAGTGCTTCAGGGCTAAGGACAAGCTGCCCTATCTCCTGCCCTTTGAGCACATTGCACCATGATAGAATTAATAAACTAAGCCACCAGGTACACAGTTGCATTTTCTAAATGTTTAGTATTTCACTTGTCAGTCTATCAGTGTATGGATTGGGACAGGGGTGGGCAGAAGGTAGATCTCCACATGTTTTAGACCTTACCCTCTGCCAACATGCCAGCAGTCAGAATGCTGGAACTGGGATATCCAAAATGTCTGGAGAAGATCTGCTCACCCTGGGCTAGGGCATGTTATTGTGTGCAGTTGTAAGACTTGCTTGTGGCAAACATAGTGTTTGCTGTTCTGAGCTGAATGGTGAGATAGTCTTTAGCTACTGTGGTAATCTGTAATACTTTCATTCTTTAGTGCAGCAACTTTCAAATTGTGTTACAAGGCACTCTAGGATTCCTTACAGAGGAGTGCATTGATAACAGATCCACCTTCCCCTGTGTGCAGCTGCAGGAGGATCAGCCTGTTTGTTTTATGGGACAGTGTCAGTTCAAATAGAGCAACAGAGGGGCTTGTTAATAGACCTGACCAGTGCTTGAACAAATTTCCAGAATCTGCAGAAAGCTGAGCTAGAACAACTTGCGCAATATTTTGCAACATGCCTGGATGGTTCAGCATATTAGGTGGATGGATGAGGGCCAATAAACTGAAACTCAACCCAGACAAGACGGAGGTCCTGTTGGTTGGCGGATCGGGCTTCGGAGAGGGTGGATTTGACCTGGTCCTGAATGGTGCAACACTCCCTCTTAGGGACAAGGTCCACAGCTTAGGTGTACTCCTCGACCCGGAGCTTTCTTTGGAAGCTCAGGTGACAGCGGTGGCGAGGAGCGCCTTCCTTCAGCTGATTAATCAGCTGCGCCCCTACCTGGAGTACGACTTCCTGGCGACGGTGACACACGCGTTGGTAACTTCCTGATTAGACTTCTGCAATGCGCCCTACGTGGGGCTGCCCTTGAAGACGGTCCGGATACTTCAATTGGTTCAAAACAGAGCTGCCAGGCTGCTGACGGGGACAGGGCGTTATGCTCACATGACTCCAGTCCTCCGTCAGCTTCACTGGCTGCCCATTGAAGTCCGGGCCCAATTCAAGATGTTGATTATGACCTATAAAGCCCTAAACGGCTTGGGTCCTGGCTACCTGAAGGAGCGCTTACGTCCGTATATGCCCGACCGCCCTTTGAGATCTGCGGGAGAGTCCCTTCTCCGGGAACCCTCCATGAAAGAAATTAGGAGAGTAAGTACTCGGAGGAGGGCTTTCTCTGCGGTGGCGCCCAACCTATGGAATTCACTCCCCAAAGAGGTCCGCCTGGCACCGTTGTTACTGGTTTTTCGGCGCCAGGTAAAGACCTTTTTATTTAAACATCATTTTAATTGTTAAAATATATGATCTGGCCAGGGCAACTTCTTCTTCCTTCTCTTTTCTCCTCCTATATTATTTATTTACTTATTTTATACTGATAATTTTGATTTTATATTATTATGTGTGTAACTCAATGTATTTTTTGTATTTTTGTATTTAATGGTAATTTATTATGTTCTATTGTATTTCAATGTATTTTATTGTGTTGTAAGCCGCCCCGAGGCTTCGGCAAGGGGCGGCATAGAAATGTTATAATCATCATCATCATCATCATCTATGCTGTGATGTAGAGCCCTCTTGAGTAGCAGTGGACAAAAGATAGAAAGACAGTTTCCAGAAAGCTCTGCCAGCATGGCCATTTGTGAGGAATACTGGAAGTTCTGGAAGTTCAAAAGTTCTGGAGATCAACTTTCTTTCCACCCCTGCTTTTGAGGCTGTCTTGGTGAACTTTAGAGTTTTACTTTGATTGCATCAGCTCTGGTGCTGAAAGGAATAGTTTTGTAATAGTGTATATTGTATGTAATATAACTTATCTGGCATTACCCTGTCATTTGACTCAAGAATTTATTTTGTTTCCTGAAGGCAGAGGTTCTTGAAAAGCTGCCAAGAAAACCATTAGCAAAGGTCTGGACCCCCATAGAGGTACAGGAGCCATAGTGTGCACATGATTCCTTCTTGATAAAAGGAAGTTTTCCCCTGTAGTTGTGGAAGCATGCAGATCCTTGCTTGATTGCCATGCCTACTCAGCCAACTGACCTATAACAGGACCCTTGAATTAGCTAATCAGAAGCCTTGGCAGGACATTTGGTCCAATCCTGAAGCGTTCCCAACTCCCTGACAGATTGGGGAAATCCGGCACTATCTTTTGTTGGGTACCCTTGATGGCACCTCTTGTTTTGAACATTGAACTTTGAATGGTTAGTTCAATTCTGAATTAATCAAGGGCAAGAAAACATGAGCTTCCTGCTCATTTGCTAGTGCTATATTATTTCTCCCTTTCTTTTAAATGCTTGTTTTTTGTTTTTTTGCTTTGAAACTTGGACTGCTATTGTTAATTCTTTTTGCTTGAGCATCCTATATGCCATTGCCTTCGCTCTGAGGATAACATACAGTCTGACTATCACCTCTCCTGACTCTTCCTTGACATGATTTTTCACTCTCCCCTGACATTGTTTCCAGATATAGCCATAGTGAATGTTCACTTTTTAAAAATCCTTTTCACCCTTGTTTTTCATGAGATTTACTTCTGAATAAACATGTAATATATCTGTACCAAAAGCGTTATTTTTGCAAAGAGTGCAGGGAAAAATAACAGGGGAGAAAACAGAAAAGGGGAAGCACTATACATGAAAAAGTCAGTATTTTTCATTTAAATGTCTGTTTAAAACCATTCACCTTCCTCACATCTAAGCCTTTCCTCCAGAGATCTGTCTGCTAACTCTCTCCTTGACATGGTATGGCTCAACTCCATTTAGTAAGTCTTTCCTAATCCAGTGCCCTCTACCATAGCCAATGGAAGGCACCATGTTAGGGAAGGCTGACCTAGAACATGTTTGTACAAAACAAAACCCCATACACAGCTAAAACTTTTTTTTACCTGTTGGTTCATACCTTGTCTCTTACAGCCAATGCCAGAGGTGATGGTACCTGAGATGATGTAGAACAGAGAGAAGCAATCTGGAGCTCTCTGATGTTTCAACTTAAAATCTTACCAGCCCTATTAAACCATCTTATTGCTCCTTTCTACCCAGGGAGATTCATTTGCCTGGCACACCCAGAGGGAAAGCTTTGCCACTCCATTGAAGAATCCCCGTGTGTCTCAAAACCAGGTTCTATATGCAAAGGAACTTAGTTTGATATGAAAAACCATACAGGTTACCTACAACCTCTATGTGAGTTGCCTTTTTAAGTTAAGAGCCTGCGATATTGGGGGGAAGGTACTAAACAGGCTCAGATTGTACTGATAATGTATTAATCCTATTGGAATCTCAAGAGAAGCCCCATAGGGCAAAACTTTCCATCTAAATCTGTTTTTAAGCAAATTAAGCTAGCTCTGAGGTCTCTAATAATGGTTTGGTCACCTGGGTAATGCCCATCCAAAGCCCCTTCCTTGGTTATAATTAACATAGTGCAGCCTAATATATATAATTTGACTTGAGGCTTCTGCCTATTTTAAATTCATAACCAAAGCTGAAAAATCTGAAGATAGCTTGTATGCACTGCATTTTTTTAAAGAGTTGGCAACCAGCCAGGAAATAAAGTTTGTTGGGTCTGTCTGCCCATGAGGTCATATCATTATAGCATATCTGCTCCATTGCTTTTCTTTTCTCTTTAATCCATCAGTTTCTTCCCCTGTAGTGCACTTTGCTACCAGCACCTCTGCTTCCTTGGGCACATAGGTTTCCACTCCTCTGCCTTGCCATTACCTTAGTGCCAGCTATTTTCTTATTTGGCAGAAAGCACTTTCCCCACCTTTCACTGTTTTTTACTTAGACCTATACTGGCTTTGTGCTTGGTGGTAGATATAGTAACCAAGCACATTTTCCTTTTGTGTAATAAATGTTCACGTGCGTGTTTTAGGAACAGAAATGTGTAAAAATAAAATTTATGCTTTATTTCTTGCTTGCTTGCTTGCTTGCTTGCATTTATATACCACCCCAATAGCCCAGAGGGCTCTCTGAGTGGTTTACCAACATTAAAAACCAACCAATCCTAAAATAAATAAATTGGCTATACCACAGCTTTTTGGACCTTAAGTATTTGAGCTCATTCCCCAGTTTAGAGATCACAGTTTCCATTGGTTGGAGCTTAGCGCATAAATCAAGTATTCTATACCACACCTTTGTTTAAAAGCCTCTGTAGAACTGCATTGTTACACATAGATCCATAAGAGCTTAGGAAGATTCATACTGGATTAGGCCAAGGTTAATCTAGTCCAGTGATGGCGAACCTGTTAGAGACCAAGTGCCCAAAGTGCAACCTAAAACCCACTTATTTATCACAAAGTGCCAACACTACAATAAAACTTGAAAACTGAGGTTTTAGGTTAGAAAAAACACTTCACAGCCAGTTGAAGCAAATATATATATAACCTTGGCAGCGCACTGACCAGCCATATGAAAGCTCGGATGAGTCGCGGCTAATGAGTCACAGCTCGTGACATCATTGCCTGGCCCCACTACTCCTTTCTGAGCATGCGCATGGCCCCTGTGTAGGCTGTTATCTGATGCTCGGCTGCTGGGGTGATTCTGGGGCAACTGACATAGAGGGCTCCGTGTGCCCACTGTGGCACATGTGCCATAGGTTCGCCACCACTGATCTAGTCGATTCTGTTCACACAATAGCCAACCAACTGCTCATAGGTTCCTACAAAGAAGATATGAGTGCAACAACACTGGTTACATATGCATATTGCCTCTGATATTAGAGGTAGCATATAGCCATCTGGACTAGTAGTCATATCTGCTATACATTTGTCCAAATTGATGGCCTTCACTATAACTCAGGGAGCTAAATTCTATTCTTTAACTATGTGTGGTGTGAAGAACCTTCATAGGATGATTCTGGTATATTTGGGGAGAGAAAAATGTCTTCCTTACTCTTTATGAAAACGATGCATAGTTCTGTACACATCTGCCACATCTCTCCTTACCTTTTTTCTAAACTGTCTCAGCTGTTTTAACCTTTCCTTAAAGGGGAGTTGTTACAACCCTTTGATCATTTTATTTGCCCTTTTCTGCATTTTTCCTACTCAACTGTATCCGTTTTTAAGCATGTTAATCAGAAATGCACAGATTATTCTAATTGCAATCATACCACAGATTTCTATTAAGGTGGCATGATATTTGCAGTTTTATTTTCAATGCTTTTCCTAATTATGCCCAACATGGAGTTTGGCATTTTCATAGCAGCAGTATGCTGGGTTGACGTTTCATCAAGCTGCCCATTCCAGCCCCAATATCTCTTTCTTGGTCAGTCACTGCTAGCTCAGGTCCCATCAGTTTATATTGAAAGCTGGGAGTTTTTGCCCTAACGTGCATTGCTTTCGTTAGATTGCATTTGCCATTTTGATGTCCATCCTCCTAGTTGGAAGAGTTCCCTTTGAAGTTCCATGGGGCAGCACCCCAGGAAATACATTTATGATTGCATAAATATCTTCTTTCTCAAGAAGAAAGGAAGGCAAGTGTACAAATCTCCAGACGAGAGAGAGATGAGGAGATGGCCATAAGGTTTTATAGTGAGACCGGGAAAGACAAGAGCCTGAAGACCATAATATATGTGTTGGACCTTTTTAAGTAAATCTACAGGAGTTCTGAAATTGTTTTTAATTATAAGTATTCTTTTAATTATATCTTGTATAATAGGATGGCATACAAAAGCTTTTAATAAATAAATAAATAAATAAATAAATTTTAATTACATGCATTCTTGCAGGCCAAGGCTATAAGTATGGACAGCCGAAGTAAAAACAGCTTATAAAAGAGCAAAGCTAAGCATGTTTACTCAGAAGTAAATCTCACTAAGGTCAGTGGAATGTACCCTCCAGTCAGTGTAGGGCTAGAACTCATTAAATAAAATGGAACATACTTTTAAGTTAACTTACTTAGGAACAGGCTACAGCCTTAAGCAGGGATACTTGAAAGAAAGGGCTCCTGAAATCAGCAGTTAAACATAGCTTTGTGAGCTACAATTTTGTGTTGTTTGTGTTGGGAGAAACATTTGCAGTTTTGTGAGTTCAGCTTCTGTTACCATGTTTTTTAAAAACTGGAAAGCTTTAATAAAACAGCATCAGTTTTATGTATATGTAAACAGACATGTATGCAAAGTTTAACCAGTAATCCATAAATACAGTGGCTACTATTGAAGGGTTCAGATTGCAGTTATAGTGGTGCCCTCTGAATGCAGAGTTCAAGAGTCGCTGCAGGGTAAGGATTGGAAAGACTGGAGAGATTTTGAGCAGAAACTAAGAGAAACATAGAAACAGAGCAAGTCAGAAGGGGTCTTCCAGGCCATCTAGTCTGGCCCCCAGCTCCACTCATGACGTGCCCACCATGTGCATGTCCAGCCTGAATGAGAGGCCTGAATGAGGTTCCAATAGTGTTGTGGCTATTACATTGCTTTTATGCTGTGCCTTTCCCCCTCTAATTAGGATGACTTGTGCCACCAAACATTTGTCCATCTTCACGTATGCATATTTCCTCCCTTATCGCACCATGCACCTTCCTCACCTGAATTTACTTCTTCCACCTAACAATCCAACAACAGTTTAAAAATACAAAGTCACAAGCATAAAATAGGCACATAAGGAAGTATATTCATTTTTTGGTATCTTGGGTGTCATTGTGGTTCAGTTTAGTGAACAGTTTATCAGCAGTTTAGTTTGCAGAGGTGTATCAGGAGCTTTTCCTTCTCATACCAATGGCTTTAAAGGAATTAGTATTTTCGAGGGCATTTGAGTTGCCACATTTATCCTGTAGCAAAGCACTCTGTGGTATTTCAGTACTGTTCTCGGTCTATTCATAATAGACCTCTTGGCATGCTTTTAATTAAGCTTCTCTATTTATATTTTAGAGTAAGACGAAAATTGGTAATGAGAATTATTTGCAAAAACTGGATAAAAGTGCTTGCTTCCAGTTGTTACCATGATTAGAAAGAAACATGTTTTATGTGAAGTCCTAAATATATTGATATGAAAGTCCATATTGTCCAGAAAAACAAATGCTTGCTTGTATTCATGTAGCCAACAAATGTGGCTGGGATCCTGAGTTTGCCATTGCTGATAAAGCATCCAGTGGGAAGATGGCTTTTGCCAATTCCTCCTTTGTTCTGCAGCTTCTTGTACCCTGAAAAACTGCTCCAGAGGTGTGGGAAATAGTTTGGAAAAGTGATGGGGGAAGTGGAAATCAGAGAAAACGGTCTCTTCTCCACCTTCTGGAAGATCTCAGTTCTCTCCATGAATGATAGGACACCTAGTTGGGATCCGAGCTAATGTGTTTTTTGTATGCAAAAATGTATTGGATACTCTTAAGAGGTTGAAAGCTGAAAAGGTTTGAAGTATAGAAAAGAGAATCCTTGTGTAGACAATCTATCAAAGAAATCTCTTCCAGTAGTTGTTGAACTACTGGACGAGATAAACCAAAGGAAGTCTATGGAGGGACAACATTTTGGGCTGCTATACATATAGTTTTTATGAAGTTTATACTTTACAATAGAAAGTGCAGTTTCAGGGAACAGTTGCTTGCTAATATATATCTTGAATTTGTTAGGGTGCTGCATTTGGCTAAAACATCTTGTTACAGTATGCAGTTGGTAACAAACCAAGTCTGCCTTTGGATAATGTTTGAAATGGCCATGACCAGAAGGAATAGACTGCCCATTTTAGATATAAATGTTGCAGATAGAGTACACATGTAACTTCAGTTATGAAGCCTTGGGGAAAGCTGCTTACTTTCAGTCTGTTGTGCATATAAAATCTTGTAAACACCTCATAGCAATTAGAGTTGGGGGAAACAATGAAATAAATCCTGCTCATCTATACATACAAGGATTAGATCTGGTTCAGATGTAACAAGAAACCATGGTTGTCTGCACTAAGAAACAGTGAACCTTAGCTTCCCATACTCCTCTTTCATTGCACGTATAAATGGATGATTTAAAACATCTGCACTTAAAGTTAACCATAATCCCCACTCCACCCTCCACCCTGGACATCTAAACTTGAGGAATGGTGGTTTGTTTCTTTACAAATACAGTTGACTGGCAAGAAGATGAACAATGGATCCTAGATCAAATCAAGGAAGGAATTGCCTTGGAAGTAAAACTGATGAAACTCAGGCTGACTTACTTTAGGCACATCATGAGAAGGCAAGACTCATTGGAGAAGACAGTAATGCTAAGGAAAGTAAAGGCAAAAGAAGAAGGTGAAGACCAAATATGAAATGGATCGATTGCATTAAGGAAGCCACAGCCATGTGCTGAGAAGAGCTGACCAGAGCTATCCAGGACAGGACATTCTGGAGACCACTCATTCATAGGGTCATTAGGAGCCAGTGATGATAGCATGTAACAACAACGGCAGCAGGAATAAGCCATAATCAAATCATGCTTTGAGGTCCTGGCTCATTTTCAAACCACAATTGAAAACCAACACCATTCTTCAGCTTTGGATTTAGAGGGACACTGTCATTAGGCCGAAATAGGAAACAGATGCTTTCAATCTCCTTGTAAACCATAGCATACCCATTGTTTCACCCACCTTCGAGCCACACACAATTTTCCTAATCCCCTTCAGCCACACACATCTTTATGTTAGTCACTTGTGCCTGAAAAGGAGAAAAGGAGCAATTTATTTTCAGTTTACAATAGCTCTCTTCTTGTTTGCCTGGAGGCAATGCTTATTTGCCTGAGGACCAAAAGAACATAATAGACACAGTTGCCAGTAATTTTATCTTAATGCCCCCTTTGAATCTGGAAGAGCAGTTTTTGGAGGGGCATTTGGGAATACAGAAATGTATGTAGTTCTTAATCCTTTCTTGTTCCCTGTTTTCCTGAGCCAAATTGCTCTCCCATGTGATCGCCTCCACAAGGGTTTTACTTTTAAAACCCTAGTGGGGAAAAAGTCAGTGGGAAAACAATTTGGAATAAGGCAATGGCAATTCCAGCTGTTCCCCCAAAGTGTTTTTCTGGTTTTAAACACAGATGTGCATCCATGTCATTAGCATTTGTGTGTAATGTTTCTCTCAAGACTACCAAACAAGGGACTGTTTATACAATTTGTTTTCTTAGGGGAGTTTGCAGCCACTGATGTACCCTTCTGTGACACTGCTGTATAAGCCATGCAGGAGTTTTTTGTAGCACAAAGGCCTAGTTCAGGTAACTTGTCTGCTTCATAAACCATCTCCATGCTGTAAGTTTACTTGTCAATGCAGGTAAATCTGGAGTACGACAGCCTCGCAACAGTGACTCATGCACTGGTGACTTCCCGTCTTGACTTCTGTAACACGCTCTACGTGGGGCTGCCCTTGAAGACGGTCCGGATACTTCAATTGGTTCAAAATAGAGCTGCCAGGCTGCTGACAGGAACTGGACGTTATGCTCACATGACTCCAGTTCTCCGTC